>NC_058133.1:520149859-520179326 GCF_016433145.1 Gracilinanus agilis
TCCTTCTCTTCTCTCCTCTCCTCTTCCTTCCTTCCTTCCTTCCTTCCTTCCTTCCTTCCGTCCTTCCTTCCTTCCTTCCTTTCCTTCCTTCCTTCCTTCCTTCCTTCCTTCCTTCCTTTGCTCCTCTCCTCTCCCTCCACAACAGCGCACGTCATCTTCAGTGTGGGGACAACAACGTCTGCTCTGGTCTGTGTCTCGTCAAAGGATTGGCGTCTCAGGGCATGGCGTGAGGATGAGAAGGCCGAGATAGCCGGGCTTTTAATGGGCTTGCAGGGCCGGCTCTGCTAGGCTCAGGGGCAGCCACGGGACGGAGCCTGCGCCATGTCCACATGATCCAACCTGACAGGAGCTCAGCCTACGAGCTCGTGAAGGCCCCCTCGGAGGTCCTCCGTGTCCTGCCCCGACCTCTTCTCCCCAGTCAGGCCTCGGGGTGGGATTTTCACCGAAGGACTCCCAGATGCCTTCCTGGCATGTCGGAGATCTCTGGACTCCGAGTGGAACAACCTCTCCTCCGCCACTGACTGGTGCTTGCCAAACCCCTCAGGGACGAAGGGAAGGACGTTCACTTTCTGAGGGGAAAAACCACCAGCACGTGGCCTGTGAGGACGTGGCATCTAGAGGCCCCAGTCGTGCAGCCTGGCGAGGCTGTCTGATGACCCCCCCCCCCAGGTTAGTTAGCTTGACGGCGAAAGCCTCGGTTTGGGGGTCTCTAGATTCCACGTCGACACCTGGCGCCGCCGGATGTCAGTCTTGTGTGGGCAAAAGCCTGGAGAGCGGATGGCGGAGTGGGCCGAGCTAGGAATTCAAGCCTGAGGGACCCGGGTTTGAATCTGGCTCACAGGTCTGAATTGCAGCCCTACCCGTCACTGTCTAGAGGGCCCTGAAAAAGTCTCTTTAGCTGTCTGGGCCTCCCCCTCATTGGACAGATGAAGAAGTTGCAGTACAGAAGGAGAGCCGTTTCCCCAAACTCATGTAGGCCATCAGAAGTTCAAAAAAGCCTCTTCCGTGCAGCCATCGCACTAAGCCCTGGAGAGGAAAAAGGAGAAAGAAAGCTGGACAGACTTGTAGTCCACTCGAACCACCGGATCCTTTTCTAATGAATATGCCTCGTCCCTCTCATGCTGAACGCGGCAAGTGGAGAGATGATACGAGCCGTCCTGAAGTCTGAGAGCAATTTTAAGGCAGTAAAGCTGAAGCTACTGAGGCTATTAATTAAGTGATCAAAGCTTGTAACTTCAGGAGGCCTTGGGGGGCGCCTCGGGTATAATTCCTAGCCTAAGACAGGACTTGTGACCCAACATCAGACACTACATGACGGGTGGTGGAAAGACTAGCCTGCGGCCTCTCCAGCATGTCATCGGAACACCAGCAGTGCTCTACGACGTGCTCTGACTCCACAGTGCCCAATTGAGTTCCTGCCCGTCAAATTCTTTGGGATCTTGTTGGCCGTCAGACACGCGTGGCCACCCACGAGCCCGTCGAGAGGGCCTGCCTCGGACCAGACGGAGACGGGCGACGGCGGCCCCGTACGTGGCACGAGGAGCCGCGCCACCAGAGCAGAGCCACAAGGCAGCTGCCCGGAGAAGCGGATTCGGCATTTCAAGTAAAATGTAGGAGAAGCTGCTTCTCTGGAGGGTGTCAAGTCAAGAAGATGATGGAGTGCATGAGCGTGGGAAAGGCCACAGATCTTGGGCGGTGCCTGTGCGTGCGTGCGTGCGTGTGTGTGTGTGTGTGTGTGTGAGAGAGAGAGAGAGAGAGAGACAGAGGGAGGGAGGAAGGGAGAGGGAGAGACACAGAGACAGACAGAAAGGGACAGAGAGAGGGGGATGGAGAAGGGGGAAGAGGGAAAGGGGGAAGGGGGGAGGGCGAGCGAGTTTGTGGAGAGGAGAACCATGTGGCAGTGACAGGTGGCGTGTATGTTCCTGGGGTACGTTCTCATGGGAAGGACTTTTGGAGGGTAACACCTGCTTCCAAAATTGCTTTTAATTAGCTTTTGCTTTCAGAATGTGGTTTCTTTCCTCTCTTTCTTTCTCTGGGATAATCCAGAGACCTGAGAACAAAAGTGGGAGTGGGAGGTGGGGAGTAGGGAGTGGAGATACTAGAAGACAGAGTGAGAGAGGGCAGGGAGGGGAGGGGAGAGAAGGGGGAGAGGGAGAAAGAGAAGGAAGGAGACACAGAAAGAGAGAGAGGCAGAGATGAGGAGACACAGCGAGCGTGAGAGAGCCACTCCAAGGTTTCAGCATCAATGAATGAGGACTTGGGAATACTCGCTCCTATTTCTCTGGTCCCTCCTGTGGCTGACTTTTCTGACCACGACAGCAGAGAATTTCCCGGATGGAAGGGGCCTTGCCTTGCCAATCACAAGTAGTCATCAAACTTCTTGAAGACCTCCCAGGATGGGGAACCCACCCACCTCCACTGGAAACAGCCCATTCCACTCCGGGACAGCTCCGAGTGTTTAGGAATCTTCCCTGACATGGATCCATTTGGACCTCTCTGAAACTCCACCCCCCCCCCCAATCCCTCCTGGTTCTGCCCTTAAGGGTCCAGCAGAAGAAGACGAATCACTCTCCCACATAAGAACTCTTCTACAACTTAAGACTGCCATTGACTCTCCCCGAGTCTTCGGTCGTCTCCAGGCTAATTATCCTCACTTCTTTCAACAGATCCTCACAGGACATGGACTCGAGGCCACTCCTTGACATCTGGGTTGTTCTCCTTTAAACGTTCCAGCTAGAGCGGCCACCAGATCCCACAGAAGGCTGAAGACGAGAAGGAACATCCAGTTAAACTCATTCGGAGCCTTTGATGGCCCATCCCCAAAGTTAGATTATGGACCCAGCCATGCTCACTACCTCACTGAAGGGGCCCTATGGAGGAAGCCTGCAACGCAGAGTGAGTCACGCCTCTCGGTTTCTCCATTTGGCATCGGTTTAGTTTCCTAATTCATCCAGTGTCTCATTCTCACTTGGATCAAAGCATATTATTAATAGAGGCTCACTTCAGCCCCTCTCCCCTCGGGTTGGCCTCACAGCCTGAGCAGGGGAAGCAGGACTGGCTGGGTGAGAGGAGAGGAAACGTCAGGCTCAGGGATGTTTCCTTCAGTCAAGGCAGAGTCAGTAGTTTAAATTTTTTGTCTTTCTTCTTTACTTCTCTTCCTTCCTTCCCTCCTTCCTTCCTTCCTTCCTTCCTTCCTTCCTTCCTTCCTTCCTTCCTTCCTTTCTCTTTCCTTTCTATAGATAGCTGGCTGGCTAGACAGATGGATGGATAGACAGATAGACAGATGTAGACAGACTGATGGATGGTGGGGTGGATAGACAGACAGACAGATAGAGAGAGAGAGAGAGAGAGAGAGAGATACATAGACGGACAGACAAGCAGGCAGACAGACAGAGAGATGAACGAGAGATGAGCGGAAGGCTAGAGCAGTAGAGGCTGGGGAGCTCCCAAAGAGGAAGCTCCCCCCTCCCCCAATGCAAATCCACAGCACGGCTCTCCCATTGATGGTCTCGGCGAGTCACCCAGAGCACCGAGTGGTTAAAGAAGCTGCCTGAGGTCGTTGGCCCACTTGGTAGCCAAAGCAAACAGCAAGCCCAAGCCCTCGTGGCTCTCAGGCTAGTTCTCTTCCCACTCTGGCCGCAGGACTTCTCCGCCAGCCTGAGTTCTTGGGAATCCATGTGGCGTTTCTTCCCATCTTTGACCTTAAGGGCTTTATCTGCAGTAGCGCGTCTCTGGGTCACTGGGCCCGCAGGGGACCCTTCTGAGCGTTCTTCTGAGAGACAGTCAAGTCGATGGAGTCTAGAAGTGGAGTCCAGAGACTCCCGAGGTTCAACGTCACCTCTGACTTAGCAGCTATGAGCCACAGGCCAGGCATTGAATGAGATCCTAGATCAGGCCCTTGATTCTTTTTTGCATCAGGTTCTGTGATTTTGCATAGTGTATTTGGAGACCAAGAGCTGGATTCAAGTCTCGGTTCTAAAGCTTTCTGACCTTGGTCCAGTTGCTTCCTCTCTTTCAAGGTGTTACTTTCCCAGGGTGGTGAGGATCCAATGGGGTCCTATTCAATAGGGGAAGTCCACCTGAGGCAAGAGGGGGGGCTCAGGAATGGCATTCCGAGAAGCCAAAGAGAAGCACCTATGAGAGGCCCGCGGGATCGATGGTCAGGGCGGTGTCCACGGCATTCTCTGCTGGAGGGGTGACTGGACTAGGGAGTCTCGGAGGAACCTGGCAGCCTGAATAGGAAGGAAGGGAGAGATGGGCAGCCACATGACCTACAGAGGCACGAAGAAGAGCCGGTGTCAAAAAGGATTGGAAACTGGGCCATTTGGGTGCTTTAAAAAAAAGCAGATTTAAACCTATAATCGTAGCGAAAGGGGATTTGGGGGGGTGTTGAGGGGGTGCCCTGAATTTCTGCATAACTTCATTTCTAAACTGCTTGAGGCCTTTCGGGCCTTCATGGCCGTCTAAGACCCCGGCCTCAAAAGTGTGGAAAGGACTCAGGGAAGACAGAAATGTCGTGCTGGCCCCGAGGCCACAGATAGTGGGGCCAGTCCACGGCAGGGGCCCCTGGAGGAGAGGGAACTCAGAGAGAAGATGGAAACTGGCTCCAAGGATCTGGAAGGCCCTTTGGTGGAGGAGGGGCTGACTGAGCTTATTCTGCTTTGCCCCATGCAGCAGGCCCAGGAGAAATGAGGGAGAGGCGAGGCTGGATGGCAGAAGAAGCTTCACAGCGAGCAGAGCTTCCCCGAAGGGAATGGGCTGCCCCAGGAGATGTCCAGGCAAGGCTGGCTTCCTGCTCGTTGGACGTGCTGGCGAAGGAGTCTCGTTGAGTGCCGAGAGGAATCGACGGGGATTCCCCTTCCTTCTAGCTCGGAGCTTCTAGGCTTGCGAGCCGTTCCCAGGCCCACAGCCTTGG
Organism: Gracilinanus agilis; assembly: GCF_016433145.1. Taxonomy (NCBI): domain Eukaryota; kingdom Metazoa; phylum Chordata; class Mammalia; order Didelphimorphia; family Didelphidae; genus Gracilinanus; species Gracilinanus agilis. The sequence goes on from NC_058133.1 coordinate 520,154,775, forward strand.
GAGCACACTTGGGAGCCAATGACTTGGGAGGAAGCTCTGGCCGTCTTGCATTTGGATGGGGACGAGGGCTCGTCAGTCACCGGGTAAGCGACCACCCATCTGCCTGGGCTGCGGTTCTGTGGCTCGGAAGCCTCCCTCCTCCTCTCCTGGCCTGGGGCTTTAACAGGTTGGCAACCACTGAACGACTTTGCAGTGTTTCTTTGTACTCAGAGATGCCGGAAGCAGCCGGTGTGCCCGGGCTGTTCTCACCTGCCTTTTCTTCCATCTCTTTCACTTCCTCCATCGTGTTTCATGGCCGCCTGATGGACCGCTTGCTGGGTGCCCGTCCCAGCTGTGGAGCTGGATGCCATCCCTTCCAGAGAGGACGACCGAGGCTCTGACCAGGGGCTCTGACCAGGGGCTGTTCCACCTCTATCCGGTCTAGAAAACGTGCCGTCTCTGTTACCCAGTAATGCGCGAGATGCCGCCTTCTACAAAGCAAGCTCTCGACGCAGAAGTGGGATTTTTGCTTCATCACCCTCTCTGGGAAGGGATGGCATCCAGCTCCACAGCTGGGACGGGCACCCAGCAACGGGTCCGTCAGGCGGACATGAAGCACGATGGCGGAAATGAAAGAAATGAAAGAGAAGGCAAAGTCCCTGCCCGGACGAGCCTTCAATCAGTCTAGGAGTGAGGGGGTGGCCTAGGATACGTAAGAGTAGGACTCCAAGGGAGGAACGAGGGACACTAAATTGGGGGAGACCTCTGGAAAGGCTTCAGGTGGGCAGGCGGGACTTTCAGCGCTGGAGAAGAGCCCAAGCAAAAGCACTCGCCGAGGCTGCTCTGTAACCGGCCAATAAACCTCACAGAACTGCCCAAGCCCTTGGGCAGAGTCACCAGACTTAGGTCTTGTCCATGGCCTTTCCTTGTTAGAATGCGAGGTCTTGGAGAACAAACCTTGCCTTTGTCTTCGTATTCACATTCCCAATTCCTGGAACATAGTAAGGGCTGAATGAATGTCCATTCATTCATTCATTCATTCATTCATTCAAGACTCCCACCAGATTTCAGCCCAAGCCATGCCTCCTTCAGATCTCCTGGGCTACAAAGGGCTCGGCTCCCAGCGTGGCCTTTCCTTCATTCTGTAGAGATTGTTTCTGGGCCAGTTGCCTCCCCATAGCATGTGAGGTCCAGAAGGCAAAGAATTCTTTCATTTTTCACTTGTACCCCCAGTTCCAGGCCACGGTGGGCACTTCATGGACGCTGACCGACACCAAGTAACTCTCAGACAGGAAAGGTCGCCGTCTTGGACGTGGCGGCAATGTTTGAGAAGCTGGAGGTGGAAGAGGGCACACATTTAGCTCTTCTTTTTAGATCTGCAGAATCATTTGGAAACCCATTTCACAGAGTCTCTCCATCTCAGAACACCAGAACAATTCCTCCCCTCGGCCTTGAGATTCGACAACGAGCAAGTCACCAGCCATGACCATACATGGTGTGCAATGGGCGGGAGCTTGGACTAGAGGACGTCTAAAGTCCTCTAAAATGCCAAGATTCAATGAAGTCACAGAGGACAGGGGCCAGACCCGGGATTTCATTGCTACAGGGAACTCCTTGAATGAAAAAGCTTCTACCAGTGCAGGTTGGCACCTTCTCTGCAAGTCACTGCCTTACAGAACTGTCTAAAGCAGCGATGGGCAAACTACGGCCTCCGGGCCAGAGGCGGCCCCCTGAAATGTTCTATCTGGCCACGCAACATTATTCCTAATCTGACAAATACAATGAAACTTTGAAAGAGTTGCCTTAGAAACAGACTGACAGGGGGCAGCTGGGTAGCTCAGTGGATTGAGAGTCAGACTTAGAGACGGGAGGTCCTGGGTTCAAATCGGGCCTCAGACACTTCCCAGCTGTATGACCCTGGGCAAGTCACTTGACCCCCATTGCCCACCCTTACCACTCTTCCACCTATAAGCCAATACACAGAAGTTAAGGGTTTAAAAAGAAAGAAAGAAACAGACTGACAGGTGAGCATTTCCTTTCCTTTGGCCTCTCCTTAAAAAGTTTGCCCATCACTGCCCTAGAGCAATAGATAGTTGGGTAATTTATTGACGACCTCATGGCCTATAGATGTCAGGGTCAGGACTTGAACACAGGACTTGAACTTCCTTTTGCTTTTGGTTCTTTATAATGGAGTCACACCTACCATTCTGGTTATTACTTATCATTGGCCTGCAGCATTAAATTAATTTAGCCTAACATATTTTGTTCTTTTCTCCACTATTTCCTTGGATAGCTCCAATGGAGTATTTCCAACCCCACCCTCCACAACCCTGATCTTAGCTCATATGCTCTTACTCATCTATTGCCAACTCTTGTCCGTGTCCTTACTAAAATGCTTCATTAGTTGTCCTCCTCATGAGCCAATGGTCTCTCAGCATCTTGTAGGTGCCAGTCATCACTGGGAAGTCTATGTGTTCTCTTCACTCTCATGAAAATCAAGAATCCCAGAATTTGAAATGAATTTTGTTACCATTTTTTCCTAGTTCAATTGATGTTTTTAAAATGTCAAGGAAGGAGGTTTAGTGGCACCAGATTTTGAACTATATTATAGCTATCTAATACTAGCTAAGAAACAAATAAACAAAAAAAGATCAATGGAACAGAATAGATATACAATGAACATTGTAAAAGATTATATTAGGAGGAAGCTAAGTGGCTCAGTGGATTGAGAGCCAGACCTAGGCTTAATGGAGGTCCTGGGTTCAGATCTAACCTGACATACTTCCTAGCTGTGTGACTCTAGCTGTGTAACCCCTCCGCCCCCCACCTAGTCTTTGCCACTCTTCTGCCTAGGAACTAATACACAATACTGATTCTAAGACAGAAAGCAAGAGTTTTTTTTTTTTTAAAGATTATAGTAACCTTGTGTTTTTTTTTAATTTATTTATTTAGAATATTTCCCATGGTTACATGATTCACGATTACACACACACACACACACACACACACACACACACACACACCACCCCCACTACCTGCTCTTTCCCCCCCCTCCTGGTGCTGACAAGCAATTCTACTGGGTTATACATGTATCATTATTCAAAACCTATTTCCATGTTATTCATGTTTGCAGTAGAGTGATTCTTTAACATCAAAACCCCAATCATATCCCTAACAAACCACGTGATCAATCGTGTGTTTTTCTTCTGCATTTCTGCTCCCACAGTTCTTTCTCTGGATGTGGATAGTAACTTCCTCGGGATTGTCCTGGGTCATTGCATTGCTGCTAGTAGTAAAGTCAATTACATTCGATTGTGCTGCAATATATCAGTCTTTGGTTACAACATTCTCCTGATTCTACTCCTTTCACTCTGCATCAGTTCATGGAGGTTCTTCCAGTTCACATAGAATTCCTCCAGTTCATCATTCCTTTTAGCACAGTAGTATTCCATCATCATTGGATACCACAATTTGTTCAGTAACCTCATGTTTGACAAAAGTAAAGATCTAGTTTAGGAGATGAGAATTTAACATTAAGTAAAAATTATTGGGAAAACACAGTCAAGATTAGAAAGAAAGCAGTAAGATGGGGAAAATTAAAATACCGTTTTTTAGATATGTAAAGGAGAAAATTAATGGTTGGACAATAATTTTATGAAATTATGTGGTTGCCGATATTTATTGTATCTCAAGTCAGAAATTTATTTACAAATATATACACATAGAGAAGAAACAATAAAGAAAAGAAATGTGAGGGAGTTAGAGAGGTTATCTATCCTAACAACATAAATGTTTTACTCCAGGTCTGCTTAATCCAGGCAGAGATTAATTAGCTCCCCGCCAGGGAGGCTGGTGGTGAGTAACTGCGTGACCTCTTCCAAGATGGGAGCTAGTCTCTTAGGAAACTAAGAAAGGAGTCGGCCTTTCACTCACCCAACAAAGTAGACCAGGAGTCAGAGTCTAAGTTGAAGCTGAGATCCAAGCCATAGTCTCCACAGTCTCCAGCAAAGCTCCCTTGAAGACACTCCCCAGTCAGAAGACTGTCTCCAGAAGACAATCTCTTCAGACTATCTTCTTAAAAAGACAATCTGCTCTGAGGGAGTTCAGGGTTTGTTTTTATGGTGACTTCTTGTCCCTTCCTCGTTTCACGGGGGACAATCACAGCTTCCAAATTGTCTAGCACTGCCCAGGGGGCAGTGTTTGTGGGAACCAGTTCTCACCTTCTGGAGGGGTAAATATTCTTATCAAAGGCCTCTGAAGGTGTCAGCTCTGATCATGAGATTCACAAGTTTGGGATCCATACCTCTCATCCTCTGAAGGTGGAAACTCATCAAAGGATTCACACAATTCTGGCTGAGTTAAAAGAGTGGAGATCTCCAAGTAAGTGACTGTGAACTCCCTTACTTAGTATTAAGTAGGGGTGCTTTTAAGTTTTTGGTTGATTAACTCAACATGGACAAAGAGAATAAAGAATTCCCTTTCACAGATATAGATCTCATATCTAAACTATATAAAAAAAACATTGCCAAATATATAAGAATATGAGCCATTCTCCAACTGGTAAATGGTCAAAAGTTATAAACAGACAGTTTGGGGATAAAGAAATCAAGACAATATACATTATATAAAACTGAAAAAGTGCTTTAAAGCTGATTTGATTAGGGAAATGCAAAATGAAACAGCTTTGAGATATCATCTCACATCTATCTATCAGATTGGTTAAAATGATTTAAAAGGCAAAGTAACAAATACTGGAGGGGGTGTAGAAAAACAGGGACACTACTACACTGTTGGTGGTACTGTGAACTGATCCGATCATTTTGGAGAGCAATCTGGAATTATGTTCAAAGAGTTATAAAACTGTACATACCTTTTCATCCAACAAAACCACTTGGGTTTATTGCCCATTTGGAATAAAGGAAAAGAATCTATGTGTTCCAAGATATTTATAGCAGCTCTCTTTGGAGTGGCAAAGAATTAGAAATTGAAGGGATGCCCATCAGTTGGATAAACAAATTGTGGTATATGATTGTGATGAAATACCATTGTGCCATGAGAAATAATGAGCAGGTCAGTTTTGGAAAGACATGGAAAAAGACACGTGAAATGATAAAAAGTGAAACAAGCAGAACCAAGAGAGCATTCTAACCCTCAACAGAAATTTGTGAAGGATGACCTGTGTGTGTCCACCTCCATAGAAGGAAACGATGAATAGAAATGCCAAAGACAGAGTTTTATACATACATATATCTTTTTGTCAAATGATGCCTTCTCTGATTGGGGGAGGAGAAGGAGGAAGAGAGTTAACTGGATATTTTAATGTAACAAACCTATTCATGAACTAATTAAAAATTACAAAAAGAATTCCAGGATTTCAGAGTAGAGAAGGACCTTCAAAGGCACCTAATCCAGCCCATGCCTGAAAAAGAACTTCCGCTACAAAAAATAGTGCTTTTTGTTTGGCATGAGAGAGTGTGACTTGACTGCATTTCTACTCCCCGACTGCCTCTGAATTCCGTTTATCATCATCTTTTCACCAAGAATATGCTTGTTTGAAAACCTCCAGTGAGAGGAGGGGGAAGAAATAATCAGTCAATCAATCAACAAACACTGAATTATCACTTATTCTGTGTTGGGTCTGAGGATACAAAGACAAATATGAAAATAGTCCCTGCCCTCAAAAAGCTTCTAGTCTAGACAGGGGAAATAATATGTACTTCTATAGGCTTCTAGGAAATAGACACATAATAAATACACGGTTGTTTGGGTGATGGAAAGCACTAATGACGGGGGGGGGGGTATGGAGGAGTGGGAAATCTGGAAGGCCTCTTGGAGGAGGTGGCGTTTGGCACTCACTTATACATCTAATAAGAGCCTACCTGTGAGTTCATGTCAGTGTGGTCAGTTGGGGAACATTCTCCGTGTCCCTCAGGAGGACAATGTCTATACCTGATTTCCTTGGCAAGTTTTCCCATCAAACATCTTGAGGGTCCTGCACGCAGCCAGCTTCTAGTTAAATGCTGCTGCCTGCTGGGCCTCCTTCAGGAGCCGAAGAACAAAGCAAGCGGATCTTCTGGAGCTTCTCCTTAGGGATGTTCGTTATGAAAAGGCTTCTTCCCGTTCTTGGAATGGCTCGGAGGAGGCCCCTCTCATCAGCGGCATTCAGAGCCGTCCAGGGCCCTGCAGCAGATGGCCTGAGTACTTCAGGATTAGTGTGTGCCGGGCGGGCAAAGAGAAACTCGGCCCGAATGCGTGCCCGCTCCCGGCTGCCTCCAAACGCCTTTGCGATCATCCATCCACTCAAGGCGTGCCTAGGACAGGCTCTCCGTGGCTGATAGGAGCTCCTGGGTCCAGCAGACAGCTAGTGAGACTGCACCAGAACAGAAATGAGACAGCTCAGCTCAACAGACCGCTGCTGCCCGAGGCTAATATCTTTGGCGGGGAGATTCCAGATGTCCGTTTTCTCTCCCAAACTGGATGGGTAAAGCCCTTTCTGTGGTGATGGAAACTAAGAACACTTTGCCGTTGGGCCTCCAGGAGGCCATTCATACCCCTCCTGACCTCCAAGGAAAATAGCGCCAGCAGAAATCCAGCCGATCGCCCCTTCCTCTGCCAAAAAGGGGGGAGGAGGGCTGGTGCTCTGCCTGGTTCTCCAAAACGATTTAAAATGGTCTTTGACACATTCCAAGCTCCAGATGAATTGGCGCCCAACGTAGCGTTCGTCCCATTTGATCTCTTCTGAGAACTCTGGATTGGCTGTCATCACAGACTCTTCTTCTTGCCTCAGTTCTCCTTTCCCAAATCCCCTGAACCCCACCCCACCCCCATTCTCGCCTCGGTTTCTCCAGTCTTTAAGGAAGAAAGGGCTGAAGGCCAACAGCGGTGCTGCACCCAGGCTCAGCCCCCCGCAGCCCCCTCTCCTGGCGGCCTGTCCTTTGATGGGCATCCGCCTCCTCCCTGCCCCCAACCATGAATAGCTCTTTCTCTACGAGGTCTTCCCCCAATGCTCATAGACACAGCGGGGTCTCCCCCGTCATAAATCAAATGGAAGCAGCTCCCTCACTTGAACCTGCCGTCCCCTCGATTTCTGCCCCACTGTTAGGGCCCCACTCGTGGGAAGACTGGCCAGGCTTGGTACCTCCTTTCTTCCCACCCTGCTCCCGTCTCAGGCCATTCCAAGATGTCTTCCAGCTCCACAGAAGAGCCAAGACTTGGTCACGGGAGGGGCAGAGAGAGGATGGGGACAGCTGTGGGAGGGGGGCAGAAGGCAGCCCCGAAGCTGGACCTACAAGAAGAGAGCCGGCAGTTCTAAGAGTCAGAGGTAAGGCAGGAGAACAGCCTGGGCAAACGCGTAGAGGAAGGAGACGGAAGTTTGAAATCAGTCTAGAAAGCTAGATGAAGGCAGGCAAACCTCCGGCTCCCTTGGAGCCATTCCCAGCTGAATTAGAGATGATCCTCAGGGGATCCGCAGAGGCTTTCTGGAGGAGGTGGGCTTTGGGCTGGGGCCCGGAGAAAGCCGGGAGACCAGAAGGTGGCGAAGAGGAACGAGGGCCTTCCAGGCAGGACACAGCCAGGATGCCGGGGTGGCTGGATCGCACACTACGTGGTGGGGGACAAAGGCAAGGAGGGGCAACTCACGAAAGATCCCGACCAGCAAACCCAGCATTGGGGATTCGACGTGGGAGGCAATAAGGAAGGGCCTCGGCGTGGCCGGTGCTAGTCGGCTTCTACCCAGGAAAGCCGTTTGGTCCTTGCAGAATGCTTGTGAGAAACTTGGGGCCCGACTGAACGATCCCAGGCTTAGGACGGACGGGGGGACGAGGCCTCTGAGGCCGTCCTGGGAGTCGGCCCAAACACCCCCAGATCAGGAGGTCAGCCCAACAAGCCACCTTCCCGACCCTTCGGAAGGCCGCCGGGGCCGAGCAGCCACGTCCCCTCCGCCCCTGGGTAGCCCCCGCCACGGTAGGCCAGCGCTGCCCATTGGACTGTGCTGCCTTCCCTCTCCCTGTCACTAGCTCTTCCCTCAAGGGCTGAGCAGAACCAGACTGAAACCGGCCGGTAGATGTTGGCCTTCAGGGCCCCGAAGGTGGCCGTTGGCCGTGTCCTTTGCCTCGCTCTCTGCGTAGACCTAACCGTCCCCTGTTGCTTTGGGCAGCTCATGGATCACGGCGTTCCCGAGGGTCACCGCAGCTGGCCAATAGCCAGAGCTGCCTCTGGAAGCCCAGGTGGAGTCCGACCGAGCCGGAGGATGAAGCGCTCCGTCCGCACCCTGACGCCAGCCCCCGGGGCCCCCGAAGCCGCAGCCTCGCGCCCCGAGGCGCCACGTCTGTGGGTACTCTCGGCCGCCAGGACCCCCAAGAAGGTTTCCTAGGAATCGGCCCCAGCTCCCCCGAAGAACTGGCCCAGGGGCTCACAGGGTGGGGTACGAGCACCGGGCCCGCCTCTCCTGCTGAGGTCCTCCTGGACCCCGGCTGTCACCCAGGGAGTCGGGCCTCCCACCAGCTTGGCATCGCCTGAAAAGTCGTCACTGCCCGAACCCCCGACCTGGCCAGGGTCGAGGCTGCTGTCATTCGTCACACGTGAACCCTTTCTTTGAAAGCTTCCCCTTCGTCTTCCGGTCAACACTCTGTGTTGGCTCCAAGGCAGAAGAGAGGTCAGGTGACTTGCCCAGGGTCACCCAGCTGGGAAGTGTCTGAGGCCGGATTTGAACGTGGCACCTCCGGGCTCCGGGCCTGGCCCTCAGCCTACCGAGGCTCCTGCCGCCGTCATCCTATGCTCGTCCTGACATCAGCTCGGGTGTCGGTCTCTCCGGGGGGGGGGGGCCATCGGACCCCCTGCTGGAACCTGGACGGGTCCCCATGCCTGGAGGGGTCACGGAGACGTTTCCCCTGAGAGCTGCCGTCTTTCAATGGCCCTCCGTGGCCAGCCTTGCTCGCCCTCGTGCCCGCCCCGTCCCCGGCTTGTTCCTGCTGTTCGGACACGACGGCTTTTTGTCCTGACCGTACACGGTGTGGCCTCTCCTGGGGAAGGAGCCCGTCCCAGCCCGGGGCTCCTGGACCTCCCGGGCGCTCCCCAGCAATCATTTGCTTGCTTCACGCGCGCTCCAACGAGGAGAGGCCGCTCCGGCCCACTGGCTCCCACACGCTGGGCTGCCGCCTGGCCCCCCTCCACAAGGGAGACCCCCGGGAGAGGCAGAGCTGCGGCCCCGGGGCTGCCGGCTTCTGCAGAGGGACTGGGAGGGGGAGCCCCATGGAATGCCCTGGCGGCTGGCCACGGGCCCAAAGACATCCGCTCAAAGGGGGAGGTGCAGAAAGGACCGGCAGAGATCAGGAATGAAGACCCCGGACCGTCGGGGAGTTCAGAGAAGATTTGGCGAGCAGCAGGCGCCAAGAGGACGGCGTCACACCTGAGGGCTGTTCGGGGCGACACGGAGGGCTTCAGCCACACGGAGGGCTTCGGCCACACGGAGGTCCCCCCCACCCCCCCCCCCCCGCCGCGGCCCGCCCNAGCCAGAACTTAGAGGTTATTGTGGCCAACTCCCTCATTTTACAGATGAGGAAACTGAGGCTTGGCATTTGAGTGACTTTCTGAGGAAGGGTTCTGGGCAACATTGGCACCCAAACCTTCCAATTCCAAGTCTCATAGTCTCCACCCCCCGCCCCCTGCAGCGCTGGCTGGGGTGTCTGCTGCCTACTTCAGTGGAAGCCTTCTCTTGACTCCCCTTTGGGCCCCGTTGCTGAAATCGGCTTCCCATAAGGCCCCCGCTAAGGGTCAGCCCCGCGCTCGGGGCATCTCATGGCCTGGCGAGGCGGTTGGCTGCCTCCCCTGTGGGCTCCCTCCTCTCCTTTGCTGCTGCCCTCCATGCCTGAGAGCACCGGCCGGCCCGGGTTCTGCAGTCCTTCCTCGGCCGCAGGAGGAAGGGCTCCAGGTGGGCCGACAGCAGGAGGAATCGCCTTTCCTCCGTGGCGGCCATCGGAGCGTGGCACGACTCTGAAGCCTGGCGCGTGTCTGAATCCGAATGCGTGCGTGTCTCCTCCCAGACCTTTCATGGGTTCAGGACCGAACTTCTCGTTCCTCCAGAAAAGTTCAGTGAGTCAGTCCCCGGCGTCTGGGGCCCCTCCCACCCCCGGGCCCGGCCCCCTGCTTGGTCAATGCCTATTTAGAAAAAGGTGAGCTCCTCCGGGGTGACGGCGCACCCAGAAATAGCCACGTGCGTCTGCCCGGAACATCCTGCCCGGAACACGCCGAGTCAGGTCCACGGCCAAGGCCCGAGAACAGCAGGGAGGGCCGAGGTCCTGGCCCGGGACTCTCTCTGGGTGACCAGCGTCCCTCCACTCACTGTTCTGGAGTCTGGATGGGGAAGTGTGAGCAGCCATTTCCTCAGACTCGGGAGCTTTCACACCTTTCACAACACTACAGAACTGTAGCAAAGGTCTGTTTCCTCAGAGAAGGGGCAGAAGAGGGAAGCGTGGGGTCTCTTGGAAGCTGCCTTAGTTTCCCCATATGTGCCATAAAGACTCTTAGGTCATATCCAGACCCCTCCAGAGGACGGCTAAGGTTTGCCTTCGGAGGGGCCCGGAAGCACGGTGCTCCATGAACACCACCAACTGGCTTGGATACGGCAGCAGGCCGCCATTTTGTTCCTCCCACATACCGGAATGAGAGGTGGCTGGATCCCTGCAGAGTATGTACTTTGTGAGTCTAACCTGGACCCAAAGTGTGCCTGTCTACATGCCTTACCCTAGTCCTGGGAACCCAAATATCCATCCACAGCGTCAGGTCCATTAACACTCACGCCAACAAGTTGTTTACTTTTTTCCAGAAGGAATTGGTCTCGGGAATCCCAGGAATGAGAGGCGAAAGGTCCAAACCCCCTCATTTTAGAGGTGAGAAGTCTCACGCCTAGAAAGGCTGAGCTAGGGGAGCTGATCCTCCAATTCCAAACCCCGGGCTCCCTCCCTTCATGAGTGGCTGGTTTTCCCCGAAGCTACATTGCCTGGCTTGTCTCTGCTTTTAGAAGAGTATAACAGGCCTGGATCGTGGTTCTCCAGGAGGCCTTGACCCCTCGGGGGCTAGGAGGAGCACCTAAGGGCTCAGTATCCCCCACCATGAGGGGCCGGGAGCCACAGCCTGTGTGCCTTGGATTCTGGCTTTCTCCTCTGCGTTTGACCTCTAGCCTGCCCAGCCCCGGCCTCCCATTGATCCCTGCAGCTGTGTCTGCTTCTCAGAAACACGACACCTTGTTGTTCCCCATGCGGGCTCTGCTCATCCGCGCCCAGCCAGCTTCTCGGCGTCCCTGTCCCCGTCTGTCTTCTTGGAAGGCCGCGGTCCACACGGCGGCCTGAAACGATGCCAGTTTTCTGGGGCAGCCGAGCTCTAGAGTTACCGTGGTGGGGGGGGTGCCATCCGGGGCGTCCGCGCCTCCTCTCCCCGGCATGCTGGGCATCCCTTCTGATGAATCGAGAGAAGCCCAGAATGAGAACTGAGGAAGGAGAAGCCGCGACTCACTCCTCAGAATGCCTTTCCTTTGGTCATATTCCTTCGTAGGACACCCACCAGCCCACGAGGGGAACTTTCTGAAAAGAGTGTGGCCAGCCTCCGAGAGCCTTTGTGCATGTGTGCGTGTGTGCGTGTGTGTGTGTGTGTGTGTGTGCATGTGTGTGTGCACGAGCGTGCCACTGTATCACAAGGTAGGAAGGAAACAGAGATTGCGCTTAATGAGGAAGGGAGGCCATACACTCCTCAGAGAAGGTCCTGTATGGAGCCGTCCCAGGGCAGGGCCCTCTTTTTCGAGGACGAAGTGGTGCAGAGGCAGAAAGGACCGGAGAGCCCGCGACGCACTTCCCTCGTTTTGGAGGGAGCAGCCGGCTGGCCTCACCCTCCCAACCCTCACTGGCACTGGCATGCTGAGTCCCCGGAGGGCAGCCTATTCCGCCCCCCCCCTCCGAGGGCGTTAGCCATAAACCAGCCGGCCTGGGGTTTCTGGTACTGTGGCCTACAAGCCCCCATCCAGAGCGCTCCCTCTTGCTTATTGGCCCCCCAGACTTCATTGGCTTTTAGAAAAGGGCCTTTCCTGGACAAGGGCAGCAAAGATGGCGACACAGGGCCTAGTCTCTGTGTTGGGCCTTAGCACTCCTTCTTCCTCTTCCTCACGCCCTCGTGAGGCTCTACGTCCTTTGCTGGGCTCCGCCACCCTGCAGGATCCTTAAGCCGCCTTTCCTGAGTGGAGAAAAGCGTCCTCTCAGATGCCGCCATCGGGGCCTGCAGCTGGCACTGTTATCCACACTGATGGGGGCTCCAGGCTTCCTCATCTTCCAAAGTCCACCAGCCAAGCGGCGCCCAAGTCTGCCCTCAGATCCTCGGGGCTCTGCTGGGTTGTGGGTGACTCAGAGGCGACAGTCCTCACCCTTTGAGCGCACCCTTGTCCGGTTCGTTCGAGGAGGCGGGGCCTTCTGGGCAGAGTTGGGGTGCGGCCCCCCACCCTTACATCTACAGGGAGGGGAGGCCCCGAGAGGGGAAGCTGCCTGTCCCGGCTCAGCGAGGCTGGGGGTGCAAGAGTTCTTCTGATCCCGGATCCAAGGCTCTCCCCGCCACCCCCTGTGGGATGGAGGTGCTGCTGCAGCCATGGCCGGAGGAGCCAAGCATCGGACAAAGGGGGGCCCACAAGAGCCAGCCTGGCAAAGGCAGCCTCGGCCAGGACCGGGACCTTCTTGCTTCTGCGGTTGCCTCCCTTTGGCCGCTCCCCGACTTTTTAACTTCCTGCTCTGAGGCCTCCCCTGCGCCGTTTCTCCTCTCTTTGCCTCTGCGGTCTGGAGAGCCGAAGGTGAACTTGCTCCTCCGCTCGCGGCCAGACCGTGTTGGTGTCTCTGTCTGGAAGGCCCCCGTGGCCGCGACGGCCCGGTACAGGATGGCAACGTTGCTCAAAGGAGTCGGAACTCAAAATGGCGGCCGCCTCGGACAGGGACGAGCCGGGTGACCTTGGATAAGTCAGCTGCTCTCCGAGCCTGCATTCTGTCATTTGACAATAGGAGAGGCTTGTTGGGAGGCCCTCCTGGGGCAGCCCAGAAAGCACATCCCGAACAAGCACCAGGCGTGAAGGCTTGTGTGTCTCGGTGATGGGGTGTCCTGGGGGGGGGGGGCTCCCGAAAATTCACTCATTAGAGGCGGCGTGGATGGGGGGCCGAGACTCTGAAAAGCTAAAGAACTTGCCGATGTGGGGAAGCGTTTTCCAAGGCACGATCTGAACCCGGCTCTTCTTGGCTCTTAGCAACTCATCCTGCTCCCCACGATGTAATGCCCCTCCGAGAAGCTACCGCGGGTGCTTTTAGGGGGTGACTCTGACGGAATGAGCGAATGAATGAATGCAAAAGGGAATGAATGAATGAAAACCGTACTAAGTGCCAGGCACTGTGCCGGGACTGTGGATACGGAGACAAAAGTAGAGGCCACTTGTGGCCTCGAGGAGTTTGCGTTCCAGTCTTCTTGGGGAAGCGGGGCCTGGGGGGAGGCTGAGAGGCCCACGGAGGGCCGCGGTAGCCAAGGAGGGCTGTGGAGCAGGGCCACAGGGCAGTTGTTTGGTGTCCATGCCCAGGCCGGGGCACTATGGCTCCCCTCTTAGAATCAGAAGAGAAGAGCAGGAAGGGCTGGGCAGTGGGAGTGAGTCAGATGACTTGCCCAGGGTCACCCAGCTAGGATGTGGCTGAGGCCAGATTTGAACCAATGGCGCTCTCGGCTCCGGCGGCTCTGGCGGTGGCGGCCGTAGGAGGAGGCCGGGCTCGGGAGGGCAGAACTTGGCCCCACTCCGGCGTCTTCTGCCGGCCTCCGGCCCTTCCGACGGAGGCCCCAGGATTCCAGATCTCCTGGTTGGGAAAGAGCTCGAGCGGCCCGGCCTTGTCACCGAATTCAGCACTTTCTCAGCAAAGGCAAATTCATATTCCGGGCACCCAGCTTGGTGTCTGCAAAAGAAAAAAAATCCCCTCCATCAGCACTGCTGCTCCATGCAGGGATGCCTGCAGCTGGCAATTAGGCTGCTGAAAAGAAGGGAATAAATCATCCTTTCAGCCAATTCGCCAGATTAGAAACCCGGCCACTCGGAGGTTGGCCGCCCTCCCCGTCCTCGGCTCGCAGGGCACCGGGGATCCGGGAAAGGGGGCGCCCCGCACCCCCCAATCGGCATCTGGAGGGTTTGGGGGGGACGTTCTTCCCAGAAGCCCCCGAGCCTGAGGGCGACGCTTTGGCCCTGCCTGGGGAACATGAGAGCCTCTTGTTGAGTCTCCGTCCCTGAACTTGCTGCCAATGTCAGTGATGACACAGCAGAGAGCTGAGAGCGAGCAGCAACAGCCTCTGGTGCCCCCCTTCCTGCCAGAGCCGCCGGCCCTTTGGCCTGGAGCCAGCCCCAATGATGTGGGATGGGAGGCCTGGACGGACCCTCACCGGCTTCACTCACTGGCTTGGCCTTCGACAAGCCCCTCCAGGCTCGGAGCCTCCGTTTCCCCCCTGTAAAGCGAGAGGGCGGCCCTCGCTGGCCTCAGAACCTCCTCCTTGCTCTCAGGCTACGACAGGAGGGCGATCCCAGCAGCTCCCTTACTACCGCGTGACCTTGACTAAGTCTCTTCACCCCTGCGGGCTCCGCTTCAGAATCACATCCTGAAAGGTGAGAGTGAGCAGGGAGCCCGCACTCAGCCAGCTCAAAGCACCCCCATGGGCATCCCGGGCGTCGTGGGCCTGGCCAGGGTCTGTCTGCTACGAGACCTCCCGGGGCAGCCCACCGCCCATCACCGAGGAGCTCTCCAGGCCGTCTCCGGGCCTTCTGCCTCCTACTGGCTTCCCTTCCCTGCTGCTGGGTCTGCCCTCTGGGACTAGGAGGACAAGGACGAGCCCCTTTAGATGCTTGAAGGCAGCTACGGGGTCCCCCTGAAGCCTTCGTTCTCCCATGCTGCCTTGCTCCCATCCTCACTTGTAAACTGAGGCGCTGGAGCCCCCGGGAGCCTTCTAGCTCTGAGCCTAGAATCCGGGGAGCCCTTCCAGCTAGCCTAGAACCTGCTAATGGGCGAGGCGTGGCTGAATCGCCCTGACTCAAAGGGAGGGATGCCCCAGCGGAACTCCCTGCTGGCCAAAGCCACAGCCCTGGAGAAGAGCATTCTGGGGGCAACCAGAGCCAGGCCTGTTGTGGTCTCCTCTCCCCGATGCCTGAAGGCATCCTCAGGGCTGGGGTGCCTTCCCTGAGGCCACAATGGCTCTCCTTCCTTTAGTAGTCACCTTTTAGGGAGCTTGAAGCACCGCCCGGGCCCCATTTAGTGTTCTGCTACCCTGAAAGAGATGTGTGTGTATGTGTCTGAGCGTGAGTGTGTGTGAGTGAGTGTTTGAGTGTGTATCTGAGTGTGAGTGTGTGTGAGTGTGTCTGAGCGTGAGTGTGTGTGAGTGTGTGAGTGTGTGTGAGTATCTGAGTGTGAGTGTGTGTGAGTGTGGATGTACGTGAGTGTGGATGTGTGTGTGAATGCATGTGTGAGTGTGAATGTGTGAGAGTGTGTGTGTGTGTGTGTGTGTGAGTTTGGATGTGTATGAATGTGTATGTGAGTGTGTGAATGTGTATGTGAGTGTGTGTATGTGCATGTGTGAATGTGTACAAGTATGTGAATTGCATGTGTGAATGTGTGTGAGTGTGAATGCATGAGTGTGTATGAGTGTGGGTAAGAGTGTGTGATTATGTGTGAATATATGTGAGTGTGTGTGAGTGTGTGAATGTGTATGTGAGTATGTGTGGACGTGTGTGAGTATGTGAGCTGCGTGTGTGAATTGTGTGAGTGTGAATATGAGTGTGTAAGTGTGTGTGCATGTGTGTGAATGTGTGCATGTGTGTGTGCGTGTGCATGTGTGTGTGTGTTGGGGGGGGGCGTGTTACTATGACTATCTTCCTTTCTCCAAGCTGGAGGAAGAGAGATTAAACGAGTTGACCCAGTTCTCGGCGCCCACCGATGGCGACCCCAGGCATGGAGCCTCGGTCCCCCGGACGCCAGGCCACTGCCTAACTCATTAGCCCCTCGGCTTCCCCCCAGAATTGCAGCTCATTTTCTTTCCTGTTTCCTCGGCTGCCTCCCAAGACAAATTAATTGTCTAATTGCTTGTTGCCACCTCGGCTTGATCTCGGCTCGCTCCACTTCCCGGCCCGGAGCTCCTCCTCCCCCAGGACGCTTTTCTTCTCTCGCGTGTCCTCCTTCCTTCGTTCCCTTTGCTCGCCCGGCTCTGTGAAGCGTCTTCCTCGTGGCAGAGCCTGCGGTCGATAACGTAGCACAAATGAATGGAGGAATGAAAAAGCATTTATGAATCGACGACTGTATGCCGGGCCGGGGCAGCCCTCGCCCCAGAGGAGCTCCGGATGGGAAACAACATGGAGGCAGATGAGCAGACGTTAACTAAGCCACGGCGGGTGCTTCATTCGGACTCATTTACTGGCTGACGAGAAGCATTTATTAAGGGCTCCATCACTGGGTGCTGGGCGCTGGGCGCTGGGCGCTGGGCAGGGGGCTGGAGCTGTGACGCCCACCTGGAAGAGAGGCCTGCCCTCAAGAGCTTCCATTCCCTGGACGAAGGGAGGCGACTTGTAGGCAGACAAATACACCAACCAACCAACACCAACAATAATTAAGCACCTACTGTGTGCGAGGCGCTGGCCTAGGTGCTGGAGGTACAGGGATGCCCACGGAAGGGTCTCCACCCTCCAGGAGCTTCCACTCTAAGAGCCAAGGCAATTCCACGAGCGGTGCACGAGCTCTTATTAAATGCCTGCTGTATGCCCAACCTCGGGTCTCCAAAGCTCAAAAGGAAACAATGTCGTTCCTCAGAGCGCCGCACTAAGAACCGCAGACGAGCAGACAGACAGGCAGACGGAGAAGGAGCATCGCTGGTGCAGGTTCTCCCACCTCGGCCTCCCGGGGCCAAATCTGGACCTGGAGGAGATGGGCAGAACTTGTGCTCCACCCTGCTCGGGTTAAGGATGGGGAGACCGAGGCACGAGGCAATCCCTCAGGGTCCCGGGGAGGGGGCTTGGAGCAGAAGCCGGGCTCCCCATTGCTTCCCCAGGCCCCCCGCCTCCACAGGCTTCCTGGTCTTCCTCTGACCCAACAGGAGAAGAATTTGTGCCGTGACTGCTGTGTGCCGGGCGCTGCGGGGGCCCACGTGGCGGCTCTCTGAGCTCCCGGCCTGCAGGGACGTGGGGGAGGGCCGCGGCTGGGGGGATCGTCCACACTTTGTAGAGGAAGTCATGCGTGTGAAAATGGGAAGAGGAAGGGGAGGAGGAGTCCGAGAGGGAGGCAGGGGGCCACTCTCTGTCCTGCCCCTTCCCGGTGGCTCCCCTGTTCCTCCAGCCCCGGGAAGCCTGGGAGCCAGGCCTCCGGGCTTCCTCTGCTTCCCCCGTCCCACTCGTGGAAGAGGGTCTGCTTGGCCTGTTTAGGTGTCCTGCGGGGAGCCCAGGCCGGGCAGCTGCTGGCCCAGCATCCCCGCGCCAGGTTAGGGTGCTGCTCGGAGGGCCCCACGCAAAGGGGGGAGCTGCGGAGCTCTCGGGGAGAGGAGGGGAGCGCCACGGCCCGGAGCCAGGACTCAGCCAGGGCCAACGTGACCCGGAAGAAAAAGCCCCCCCTCGTCCCTTGTGGGCTGGACCCTGGAGGCCTCAGAACAGGAAGCGGAGCTTTTCCCTGCCCCTGGGGTGTCCCTCGTCCACCCCCAGCTTTGCACGGCCTTTGCTTTTTGACATCGAATCCCTTTCTGGCCCTCTCCTTGTCCTCCTGACTTCCCCAGAGGAGCTCTGGAATGGCCTTCAGTGCCCCCTCGGCATTCATCTTCACACACAGCTCGTCATTTCCTCCATGCTTGGACGGGTGTCCTTTCCCCCTCAGAATCATTACTTCCCTTCAGGATTAAGCTCAGGGGGCAGCTGGGGAGCTCAGTGGATAGAGAGTCAGGCCCAGAGATGGGGAGGTCCTGGGTTCCAATCCAGCCTCAGACACTTCCCAGCTGGGTGGCCCTGGACAAGTCACTTCACCCCCATGGCCCACCCTTAGTGCTCTTCTGCCTTGGAGCCAATACACAGCACTGATTCTAAGACAGAAGCTGAGGGTCGAAAAACATCTGCTCAGGCGCCACCTTCTTTCTCGGCATGGCCTTCGTAGCCCCCCAGTCTGCTGGCACCCCCTTACCTCTTGCTAATTCTTCACGTGGCTGTCAATGCACACCTGCGGGCAGCAGCGACTTCCCTTTTGTGAGGCGCCAGTGTGTGACTGTGCTTGCCCATCGATGGACGGACGGATGGACGGACAGATGGATGGATGGACGGATGGATGGATGGATGGATGGATGGACGGACGGATGGATGGATGGATGGATGGATGGATGGACGGATGGATGAATGGATGGATGGACGGATGGACGGATGGATGGATGAATGGATGGATGGACAGATGGACAGATGGACAGATGGATGGATGGATGGATGGACAGATGGACAGATGGACGGATGGATGGATGGACAGATGGACAGATGGATGGATGGATGGATGGACGGATGGACTGATGGATGGATAGATGGATGGATGGACGGACGGATGGACAGATGGACAGAGGCCAAAGCAGCAGGGGGGTGAAGGGGAGAAGCTGGGCCGCAGAGTCACATGCTTCCAGGAGTTCAAGGGTCAGAGGAAAATGAGGTCTGAGACCTCAGCAGAGGCCCCTGGAGCGGGGCAGCAGGTGGCACGGCCGCAGGGTTGGGCTTCTCTCCGTAGCTCAGCCAGTTCCTCCGAGGGGTGGAAAATGGGGGCAGAAATGGCTCTGCAGCCGGTGAATCCCCGGGAAGACTGGCCCAGGCCCGGGAGGAGCCGCGCTGCCAGGCCCCTCGCTGTGGTGGGCTGCTGGGGAGAAGAGGAAGCGGCTTCCACGAGTGATCCCAGAAAGTGAGAGCCGGATGGACGGAGGGCTTTAGGCCCCTCCAGGGCAGCCGCCACCGGCCTGAGGCTCCCCCTCATTTCAGCTGGTCTTTTGTTTTGACTTAGACCCTCCCCTTCCCTCTTAGAAGGGTCCTGCGGATTGGCCTAAGGCAGAAGAGAGGTCAGGGCTGGACAGTGGCCATGAAGTGACTGGCCCAGGGTCACCCAGCTGGGGAGTATCTGCAGTCAGATTGGAAGCCGGGAGCTCCCCTCTCTGGGCTGCTCTCCCTCCTCTGAGCCCCCGAGCGGCCCCCACCGGCTGGTCTTCTCAATAACACGTCTTACACCTCCAGGAGGGCCGCCTCAACGGGATATGCCGGGCTATCACAAACACACATGAACACATACACACACATGTGCACTCTGAACAGTGTCACACACATGTACATCATCATCCTACAGTCACAATCACACATGCAGACACAGCCATACACACACGTGCACACACATATGTACTCCCACAACACGCATGTACACTCTCGCCCTACAGTCACACACATGCACACGCCTGTACATACATGTATGTGCTCCCACTCTTGCACACACACGGTGCCTCCCCCTGGTTTCCGCAGCAGGCAGGTTCCTCGCCAGACGGAGGTCCAGGAGGACGAGGGCTGGGCCGGGCCAGACGCTCGGACTCTCTCCGCCCCGCCGCACGCCCGGCTTCCACGTTGCTCACTTCTGCACGTGAAGCCTCAGAACCCCAAAGGCAGGCCGAGCGGACGAGTGGCCGCCGCGCAGGGCGGCCTCTGGAGGCGGCGGGGAGAGCCGGCCGTGAGGCTGGCCGTCCCCGGGTCCAGGTTCTCCCGGTTCTGCCTCGGTGGTCGCAGCTCTTCCTGAGGCGCCCCGATCGGCCTTGCTCGCTCCCTCCCTTTCCTAAGCTGGGCCTTTCTGCAGGAGGAGGCGCCCAGGAGGCCCTACACGTGCCGACACGCGGACGATTCATCTTGGTCCGTTGCCTTGGGAAGGAGGCTGCATCGGGAATCAGGGCCCGGGTTCGAATCCCGCCTCTGCCGTTTAATATCTTCGGGACCTCGGCACGTCCCTTCGCTTTGCCTGGGTGCGGAGGGGCAGAGTAAGGCTCAGGGCCGGGAGAGTGAGCACAGGCTGGGGGGGCCGAGATCTCGGGTCATATCGGCTCGGTGACCCCAGGCAGGAGGCGCCTCTCGGCCGGCCTCTCCTTTTCCTCTCGTCTTTCGTAGGAAGAGAATCTCAGTCGGCAGTTGGTTCCCTGATTATATTCCCGTGAACGTGTCCCTTCCTTCTCTGACTCGGTTTCCTCCTCTGTAAAACGGGGACAACAATCCCTCGGGGGGGGGGTTCTGGGAAGCTCAGGGGAGAGAATGAGGGGGAAGCTCTGCCCGCTGTGAGGGGCTACAGAGCGCCGCTGGCAGTCGGGGTGACTCGTGGGATCGCAGACGGGCCTGCGAGGCCGATTTCCTCATTGGATGGATGAGAGAAGGGAGCCCGGGGGAGGGGAGGTTTGTCTCACCCCATCCAGGGAGGAAGCGGCAGGTTTTGAATCCAGGCCCTCCAGCAGTCATGGCTGTCCTCCGCCCTTCATTATTCTTGAGACAGTCGCCCATTTGGCTTTCCAGGAAGCGCCAGCAGGCATAGCCGGTCAGTGGGTGAGGCCCAGAGCCGGCCGGAGACCAGAAGTCGGGGCTCTGCACTGAGGCTCCGTCTTCCCAGGATCATGGCGAGAAGCCGAAGGGCCCCCAGGGGGCCGCTGAGCCCCACCTTTCATCTCCCAGAGGAGAAACCGAGGCCCAAAGAAGCCGACGGCATCCCCGGGTCTCGCGGGCGGCCGGTGGCCATAAATGCAGCCCCCTTCCAGGGGGACGATCCCGCCTTCCACCTTGTCCCCTCACGGCTCTCCAGAAGAGGCAGGCCGGAGGTCCAGCCCCGACCCGCTCAGGCCTCGCCAGGCTCTCTGAGACTTCCTCAGGCTCAGCCACGGGCCGGCTCGGCTGCTCAGAAACAGGCAGCCACGGAGACGGCATTGGCAAATCCGCTGCCTTCCGCTGACCCCGGCCCGCTCGCCACGATTCCGAAGCGTCCCCCGATTAGCCGGTAACTGGGACAAAACGGAACGAGAACCCCGAAGCCGTTCCCCAACGCCCGGCCCGCTTAATGGTGCCGCGCTGAGGTCGCGGCTTCATTTAAACGTTCCCAAAGGGGGCTCGACCTCAATTTAGTCATTTCCTCGCTTGAGCTCACCAGACGCTCGCCTGCTCGCTGGTCCTCGCCAGCCCCCTGCGGTCTGCGAGCTCCAAACCCGATTCCAAACAGTCCAGCCTTTCATTGCTGCGGGGGCTTCCTGTTCACGGGCCGCAGTGACCCGGGGAGAGCAGGCGGAGGAAGGGACTGTGCCAGGCAGACCTGGCCCGGCTAGGAAGCCGCCCTACAAGTGACCCTCCAAAGGACGCTTCTTCGGTAGTGTGGCAAGAGAGTCCGGCCGGCCTTCTGACCACTCCCAGCAACGGCCATCGAGGCATCAGGAAAGCTTTTCTGAGCTCCTCTCATGCGCCAAGAGCTGCGCCAGAAGCCGGGGTAGCAAAGACAAAGCAGTCCCTGCCTGTGTGTGACGGGCCCCAGAGTGAGGGAGGACCAAAGAGACGGACGTCTGAGGAGGCCTGCGACGTCCCTGCGGCGGGGAACCTCCCTCTGCTCACACGGGTTGGTGCCTGCTCTGCAGCTTATGGTCCTCGGGGGGCTCAGAGACGGTGACTGGCCCAGGGACACACAGCCTGAATGTGTGAGAGGCCGAGCCCAGCCACTGGTCCAGTACAGGAAAAGGAAAGCCAAGGCAATGGCAGTCCTTCCCCCCCACCATCCCTTCTCACCCAGGCAAGCAGGCTCCTCTGGCACCCACAAGCCAAAAAGCACTCAGCTCCCTTCTCTCTGGCTTCCTTCCTTCTGGGCTCACTTCTTTCCCCCTGTTTCTCCTGTGCAGCTCTTCATTGCTCAGAACCTGCCCCTGAAGCATTCCTGAGCAGGCTGAAGAAGGGGTACTAGAGAGAGAAAAGAGCCCCCAAACCGGAAAGCGCCCTCGAAGCGCATGTGCCCTTTTCTACAGTATCATGAAAATAAACGGTCCCAAAGCTCCAAGACAATGCGACGGGGACATCTGGGGATGAAGCCACCAGAAGGAAGGGAGCCTTGAGCTCTGAAGCTATGACCTCCTCATCTTCTTCCCTGTCACCTCCCTCCCTTCTTTCCTTCTTTTCTTCTTTCCTTCCTTTCTTCTTTTCTTTCTTTCTTTCCTTCCTTCCTTCCTTCCTTCTTTCNAACCCGAACGGGTGAATGGGAATAGAATGCACACGGGTCCCACAAGCCAGCGGATGTGACTTGAAGACACCCAGCTCTATTGAGTAAGAAGGTCCATTTACACTTAGCCACTTCTTTGACCACAATTACTCTTCAAGAACACTGTGGCTCTCTCCAAAGGTCCATTGATGCATGGAGCTCCATCCAAACCACACTCTCTGGGGCTAACCCCAAGTGGGGTTGGAGCTGCTTCTCATTCCAGAAGCTCCTTTCTCTACCACACAGAAATGTTCTCTGAAGTAGAAGAGCCCTGTGGAGACGAGGAGAAAGAAATACCTGCCCAGAAGAAAGAAAATCACCATGAACCCATTATTCTCTCCATTTGTTTGCCCAGGAGAAATGTGGGGCTCACCACCCTTGCGGACTGTGCCAGGGCGACGGGCAGTGCCTGTGAGTTCTTGGTGACCTGGAGCTTCCTCTGCAAAGTCAGGATGATTGTACCCACCCTCGGAGAAGCTTTGGATCCCAAAGGACTTTCCTTCAAGATGATTAATCTTCTAAGTTGAAAGTCAGAGCTGAGACTGCTCTAAGAATCCCTCAAGACTGGGGATCCCAAGGAGAGCTCCAGAGAGGATACTTTGTACAATGAGGTCCCAAAGGCCTTGAATGTCAAACAGAAATCATCCATAAACATTGGAATGAGAGAGGAAGGGAGCAGGAGTTCCTGATTCAGAATGGAGAAGGCAGGAACCTTATTGAGTAAAACAGCTCCTGTAACTTCAGAATGATAAACTACCAACCTTAGAAAAGAAATTTCAGAACCGGGAGGGATGTTAGAGCATAAAATGTTGATGCTGGAAGAGACCTTAGGAATAGACTAGACAGGTACTTTGGAATGGAGGATATCTTTAGAACAGAGGGTGTCTGGGATAGCCCTAAGAACACAATGTCAGAGCTGGGAGGGACTTTAGAATATTGAGTGTCAGAGTTGAGAGGGCATTTAGAAAGAATACAGAAATAAGAGATGGAGGGACTTGAGACCTGTAGTCCAATCCTGACTAGGGTTTTGGAAAAGCAAAAAGAGTTTGAAATAAAAGAATTTGGGTTAGAATCCTGACTCTGCTCCTACTAATCTGTAGGACCTTGGGTAAGTCATGACGTCTTTTGGCCCCAATTTCCCCATCTGTTAAATGAATAGATTGGATCAGATGGTTTTTCAGGTTCTTCAGTCATATAGCCTATGATCTTTCCACCTCTAAGGCTCCTTTTATCTCTAAATTCTGACTTCGACAGATTCTCACTCAGGCTCCCAGTTCCCAGTTTGGGTCCCTTCTTTTTGTTTCAATCAATGCCATGAGAGGACAATGCCCTGACATCCCTGTTGGCATTCCCTTCCTGGGTCTCTGGCTCTCCAGAGTACTTCCCAGAAACAGGAACCCATTCAGCATCCACAGTTAACCATCAAACCCTATGGGGAGAGATTTGGGTTCCGCCGTTGTGAAAACAATTTTCTCAGATCAGGAATCATATAAGACAATTCCACAAGATTCAAATTATTTTAACGAGCTGAACCAAGCTTCAAAGGGTTCTAACTTAATAAGATGAGGGGCCGAGGCTCTAGGGAGCTTAATTAGATTCCTTGCCTCTCTTCTCCTCTAAGTTTTATTGTAGGAAAGCCTGGGTTGCTTCAGTAGTTCTGTGCCTGGGTGCCATGTCAAGAACTTGAAAGGCTTCCACCGGCCAAGGGAAAGCCATTCATCTGACTTGGGCCTGACAACTGGGATCCTGTTCTCAGTGGGAGAGGCTGCTAGTGGAGAACGTCAACAGGACTTGGGGCACAGGGTTGGGATGGAGATGGAGAAGTAAAGGGAGGACTTGCAGCTCTGGTGGCCATCCCTCCCACTGCCCACCCCCCATTCTCCACCCTCCACCCCCACCCCTGTCCTCCTTCATTCTCCAGCTATGGAGAATGCTCAAGATGGAGGAGCCAGTGGTGAGAGAGAGCCTTGCATTTGGGAGATGGAAGGTCTCAGGCCTTGTCCTGGTGGAGAGCCACCTGGCTGAAATTTGGGGAAAGAAGATTAAGCTTGGAGGCAAGGGATTGAACCCGGCCAAATTACTTTGTTTCTGGGGTCTTAAATGAGTGGGATGCCACTCACCTTTGGTCATAGAGGTGAGAAACTGAAAATACAGAGAGACACACATATTCAGATATGGTTAATGTGCAAATTTGTTTTGATGAACTCTGATGCAAGTTTCCTCCATCCCTTCTATCCCTTCCTTCCTTCCTTCCTTCCTTCCTTCCTTCCTTCCTTCCTTCCTTCCTTCC
>NC_058133.1:520179370-520207891 GCF_016433145.1 Gracilinanus agilis
CTTACTCCTTCCTTCCTTCCTTCCTTCCTTCCTTCCTTCCTTCCTTCCTTCCTCTCTTCCTTCCTCCCTTCCTCCCTCTTCTTCCTTTCTTCTTTTTCTCTCCCTTTCTCCTTTCCTTCTCTACTCCTCCCTTCTTTCCTTCTTCCTTCCTTCCCTTTTTTCCTTTCTACAAACACTTTTCCCCCTCTGTTAAAAGGCAATGATAACCATTAAAGCACCCTCCTCCCAGAGCTGCCCTGAGGCTCCAATGAGACTCTGGATGCTCCAGAAACCTGCCTATCCCTTTCCTCCCTATTATTCCCACCCAGGACCCTAAATTATGGGGACTGAAGACAGTTTACTTCCTTTCACGTATTTATTTTTTTAGAAAAATTTTCCATGGTTACATGATTCATATTCTTTCCCTTCCCTCCACCACCACCCCCCTCATAGCTGACACACATTTCTCCTGTGTTTTACATGTGTCACTGATCAAGACTTATTTCCATATTACTGATAGTTGCAGTAGGGTGGTTGTTTAGAGTCTCCATCCCCAATCCTATCCCCATTGAACCATGTGATTAAGCAGTTGTTTTTCTTCTGTGTTTCTGCTCCCACAGTTCTTCCTCTGAATGTGGATAGTGTTGTTTCTCATAAGTCCCTCAGAATTGACCTGGGTCATTGCATTGCTGCTAGTAGAGAAGTCAGTTACATTCGATTGTGCTACAATGTATCTGTCTCTGTGTACAACATTCTCCTGGTTCTGCTGCTTTCACTCTGCATCACTTCCTGGAGGTCTTTCCAGTTCACATGGAATTCCTCCAGTTCATTATTCCTTAGAGCACAGCAGTATTCCATCATCATCAGATACCACAGTTTGTCCAGCCATTCCCCAATTGAAGGGCATACCCTCATTTTCTTTTCTTTTCTTTTCTTTCTTTTTTTTTTTGTCACCACAAAGAGCGAGGCTATGAATGTTTTTATACAACTTTTTTTCCTTATGATCTCTTTGGGGTATAGACCCAGCAGTGGTATGGCTGCATCAAAGGGCAGACTGTCTTTTATAGCCCTTTGAGCATATTTCCAAATTACCATCCAGAATGGATGGATCAATTAGTCATTTACTTTCTTGGGGCAGGGCTCTCCCATTCCGCACACGTGCTACAATCCTTGAGGATCTAGTGTGGAACAAGATGGAGGAGTGGACCCCGGCCTGAGAGGCAGGATCCCCAGGGCTGAGTCTGACGATATCACAATTAGTCACTGTTGAATTGGGACCAGTCACTCCCCATCTCTGGGCCTCAGTTTCCCTCTAGTTTCTAATCCAGGTTCTCTACATTGAGTCGTTTATAGTTGAAGGGTTGAAACTTTGCTTCCCCTCCCATTGTGGAGGCTGTCCGAGGAGGGAATCCCCCCCTCCCCTTGCTCCCTTACAGGCCTCCAGTAGCTTTTGCTTGAAGGAAGTTCCAAGGTTACTATCATGACTTGGGAGAAAGCATATTTCTAGGACACATAATGAAGAGGGCACCAGGCCTGGAGTTGGGATGATTCACCTTTCTGGGTCTGAATCCATCCTCAGACACTTAATAGCTAGCTGGATGATTCTAGACAAATGACTTAACCCTGTGGGCCTCAGTTTCCTCATCTGTAAAATGAGCTGGAAAAGGATGTGACAAACATCTCTAATATCTTTGCCAAGAAGCCAAGATGGGGTTGGACATGGCTGAAATGACCGAACAACACTGAGCATTTCTAGTAGGGGGTCATCCAGACAGTGTCCACAGAACTCTGGGGCCCAAGGAGGGGAACATCCGCCAACAGGACAGATGTGTCCTTGTGGAAAGGTCCCTGGAGTTATGTGTGAATCCCAGCTCAGGGCCTGCTAGCAGAGTGACTCTGGATAGGTCATTTCCTCCATCTCGGACTCTGAAAACTTTAGTCCCAATCCCAGGGGAGGTAATCACTCCCCACACCAATGACATCCAGAGCACCTTTGGGTGCTGAGCTGCCCAGACAGCAAACTTCCTGATGGTATCGATCTCTGCACTGAGAATGAGAATCTGGGGCTGCTCATGGTCCTGGTATCCAAACGTCTTTGACCGAGCCAGGCTTGAGCCACACTCTCTGGTTGGGCAGGAGTGGGAAAAGGGGGCAGAAGCCGCAGCAGCCTCTCAGGTTGGAGGGCAGCAACAGTGTCACCAGCCCAGCCTGGGCCGGGGGGAGGCGTGAGAGGCACACAGAGGCTGAAGGGGCTGCCTGAATTGGCAGCTTTGCTCATTGGACTTCCACCTCTCCCTTCCTGGTTTCCCAACACACCTAAGCTCCGATGGCTGGCTTAGTGGCTGAGTCCTGGGAAGTCACCAGGATGGACAACCCAGTGGAGGGCCTTCAGGCAGAGGTGGGGCTGCCACTGTTTATCAGCAGTTCTGAGAGAGGAAGTGGACGCCCCACCTTCTTGAATTGGACTCTTCTGAGCTGCGGACCATGCTGGAAGAGGTTCCAGGCTCTGCCTCCCTCTGCGTGGAGTGCATCCATGGGTGGCCAAAGGTCTCCTTAGAGTCATTTCTGAATCTGTAGCGCACACACGAGTCAGCCCAGGTCTGCCAGACCTGCTGGCTTGGAGCCAATACCACAGCGCGCTTCCTGGGCAGACGCCGGCCAGGCCCACCCCTGGGTGTCTGAGGGACTCTCTTCTCTGGGTCCTTGAAGGAGAGAACATTTCCTAGCAAGGACAGTTCTAAGGCTTCATTGGCCCACTGGACGATCAACGATGAAGCTGCTGTGCCAGAGCTCACATGAGCACGGAAGGGCAGGCAGTGGAGGAGGTTCGGAAGCTCCAAGTTAGAGGAAAGGAAAGCCCCACCCGAGCTGGTGGGGGAGGATGGTAAGTGGAGAGCAGAGCGAGCCTCTGCCGGCCGTCACTCCCATCCTAATGGGCCCTGACCCTCCACTCTGTGGACTAATGGCCCTCCTCTGACTCACCCCATTATTTATTCATGCTTTGGTTCTAATCCAACTCAGAGACAAATCAATATGTTTCTTCTTTAGACGAGAGCCCGCGCCCTGGTCAGCTGGGGCCGCCACTTCCTGCCGCCATCGCTCCCTCCATGGCACGGGTCACGGGCGGCTGGCACACGGCTCTCTTGGTCAATCTCATGTGTGCTGGTGCAGGCTGACTCACGCTGGGGCATTAGGGGAGATGGGCATTTGCCAGCACACGTGAAGGGAAGCCAAGCACCTTCGTGGGCACACGGCGCCGGCCCGTGCTCTGAGGGGTGACTTCAGATTCCTTTTCCAATGGGTGAGAAATTTTCCTGCGTGACTTCGGGGAAGGGATGAAACCCCCGAGAGAAGCCGGCCGGCATGTTGGGAATGGCAATTAGGTCAGCCAATTGGGCTCGAGTGGAGAATGTGAGAAAAGGGCACATGAGCTAAGGGCCGGGAAAGGGGAGCCGCAGCCAGAGCAGGGCTCACTGTGTCCTTGACCCGAGAGGCCAGAGAGGACAACAGAGCCAAACGTGCGCTCTGGGGGGAGGCAGGCGGGGAGAAGACCAGAGGTGGGCATGAGGCACCTTCTATGGGCCAAGCACTATGTTAAACACTTACAGAGGTCGTCTCATTTGATCCTCATATCCATTTGAGGAAGTTGGTGCTGTCGTTGCCCCCATTCTACAGATGAAGAAACCGAGTCAAACAAAGGTTAAGTGACTTGCCCAGGGTCACACAGTCAATAAGTGCTTGAGGCTTCAATTTGAATTCAGGTCTTCCTGACTCCAGGCCCAGTGTTTTGTCCACTGAGCCACCTATTTGTCCACTACTCTGGGTGAGAGGGCTTAAGCTAGGATGTGTGAGTGGAAGGAAGGGACAGAAATGGGAGATGCTGTGAAATCCCCACAACCTGCTGAAAAGCGGAGAGGAAGGAGCCCCTGGAAGGCTGGTGGCATGTCTAGCGAGAAGAAGGTGGATCAGGAGCAGAAGAGAATGAATTCCACCGTGGCCATTCGGAGGCAGGACGGGGTCATGAGCCGGGCCCTGGAAGCAAGTCGGGAAGCCCATGTTCAGAGCCTGGACCCGCCCCTCACTCCCTGGGCCACCTGGGCCAACTCCCCTCCCTTTCCTGGGAGAGGAAGGTCCTTTCCCAGGCTCCTTCTCACCAGAAACCTGCCGAGCTCAAGCTGGTGTCCAGAGACGCGGCCGGAGATGTTTTCTCTACACGTTTCTGACCACGTCTTCCCCCGCGTCCCCCCTCCTATTCCAGGGTCCCTGCTGGATCCAAGGGGCACAGCTCCTCGCCCCTCGGGCACCTCATGGGCCCCAGAAACCCTCCCTTCGCCCTGCCACGGCTTGGCCTCCGTTTAAGCCTTTGGAAGATTTCTCCTCGGGATCGCTTTGGCACCGCAGCCGTCTGATGGGTCGCCTTGCAAAGAGCTCCAAAGGCAAGGCCGAGCCCCCCTCTGGCAGCAGCTTTCTCAGACTCTCAGGCCCCCGGGCCGAGCACCCACAGGGTGTCTCATTGAGGCGACTCGCAATGCCTCATGACTCCAGGG
The DNA here is from genome assembly GCF_016433145.1 of Gracilinanus agilis. Taxonomy (NCBI): domain Eukaryota; kingdom Metazoa; phylum Chordata; class Mammalia; order Didelphimorphia; family Didelphidae; genus Gracilinanus; species Gracilinanus agilis. Next base: position 520,183,897 of record NC_058133.1, read on the forward strand.
GGCGCTTTGAATGGCCCAGTTATTCCACTGGGGGGGGCCTTGTACCTTATGGCTGGGGTGCCAAAGGAGTGAGATTCCGGGGAGCAGAGAAAGCCCTCCTCAGACGTGTCCCCCTGCTCGCCGTTGGCCCCGCGGGCTGTCGAGGCCACCAGGAACCCACGAGTCCTCTGAGGGGCTTTTTAGCGCCCTGGCACTCCCTGTGTGGACTTTTCCTTCCAATTAGACGCTATCTGAGCCCCTGGAAATGAAGGAGGGGGCTGGGGGCGGAGTGGCAGGAGGTTCTCTTCCTCACAGACTTTCCTGCTGCCCAGCTTCTTTGCTCCCTTAAGGAAGGATGCTGAAAAGCTGCGCATCGTCCGGAGGGGGCTGGAGACGTGCCCTGTGAGCATGGAGGAGAAGAGAAAAGGGCGAAGGGGGTGATGGGGCGGCATCGGAACCGTCCTCGAGCACTCCGAGAGCTCTTACTTGGCAGGGAGATGGCGCCTGGGCAGGAGCTCGGGGTGAATCTCCAGACGGAGCCGGCCCAGAGCAGAGCAGGCTGGCCAGAGGGCTCCGGGGTCCCCGCCCCTGGGAGTTCTGCCCCCAGAGGTTAGCCGTAGAGGGGTCCTTGGTTAGGTGTGGGCAGGGCGCCTCCAGGAGCGTCCACCGTGGCCCTGAGACGACTTCCAGCTCTTGGCGTCTGCAAGGCCAGGGTCATGTCGGGGCGACAAGAGATAGTCCGGAACCCCCTACAAGGGTTATTGGAGAACACTTTTGTGTTCTCTGCCAGGGCGAGCAGGTCAGTGGAGCGAGCAGCCGCCCATCGCTCTCGACAAGGCCTCGAGGAGTCCGTCCATCCCATTTTCTGAAGGGAAAGAGGAGAAGAAGCAGCGGGACGTGCGCGAGGCCTTCAGAAAAGACAGAACCTCCACCCCGGCGGGCCCAAACTGGGGCTGCTTCTGCCTTGAGCACCCCAACGGGAGGCCATGCCTGGCCCATAAGGATGCAAAAGCACCCAAAGGGGAGACAGCGTGGAAGCCAGGCCCCAGAGCTGCGGATTCGGGTCTCACCCGCTGCGTGTCCTCGGCCCCTCCTGCCTCCTCAGGGGAGGGATGAATGGGTGCCCCACCCCCACGCCCTGCGCAACCCCCCCTGGAGGATGCCACAAACACATTATTCGTGTGTTTTTTCTCCACCTGCCTCGAAGGAAGGGGCTCTGGATTGGCATCAGCAATCGGGGACAGTAAAAGCCCAAAGCATCCAAGAAGCTGCCAGCGTGGAGTCAGGAAAGCTCGGCCTCTCCGGAACGAGGCACCAAGGGATGGACGTGGCATGGCGGCAGCCTCTGCAAAGGACCACACGAATGCCCTTTGGCCCACTGTTCCCTTTGAGGGAAGAGGAAGAGGCAGAAAGGCAGGAGCCGAGGCTGAGAGGAGGAGGAAGAGGAGGAAGGAATCAGAGACTCCAGAGGCCAGGAGAAAGAATGGAGGAGGGGAGCAGAGGGAGGCCAGGGCAGGGGAGCAGGCGCAGAGAGACAGGAGAGGGGGCAGAAGCGAAGAACAGGGGAGAGAAGGAAGGCGATGGAAAGAGGGAGAAGAAGGGAGGGGAGGAGGGAGAGGAGAGCAAAGCCCCTCTGTGAGGGAACGCGTCTGCTTTCCGTCCCTGAGGAGCTTCTCCTCCCCTTCGGCCACCAGCTTGAGTTGGCTCCAAAATGGAAGGGAAACGCTCTGGGGGTCTGCGCCTGCTTTCCTACCTCCCGGTCAGGGCCTCCTTCCACTTTTTGCATCCATCCACCTGCCTGGGCCTTCAAGGTGCACTTTTTTCCCTACTCGAAAACCTCAGAGTCAGCCCATGTTTTGCATATGGCAACCCAGAGCATCATGGCCCTGGGGCTGGAAGGGACGGCAGCGGCCGCCTCGTCATGGAATCAGACTTAGAAGCCACCAAGTCAACCCTTCATTTGGCAAAGGAGGAATTAGTGTCGGTGAAAGTGAAATGACTCGTTCAGGGCCACACAGGCAGTAAGCATCCCGGGCCACTCCTGGATTCCGGTCCTGCGATCCCCTAAGCAGGGCTCATTCCATGCCGCCTCCCACACGAAGCATCCCAGAGGACATCTGGCCCAACCCAGAGCTGACCGAGAATTCCTTCGGCAACAGCTCAGGGAAGATGGTCATCCAAAGCTTCCTCTTGGAGACGGGAAATCTAAGCCGAAATGCCCGCGTCCGGAATTGGCCTTCTTTTACGTCCAGTTCTTCTCCCTTCGCCCCAGCAAGACTCCAACTCGGCTCTTTTCTGTTTCTTTATTTTGTTTGAAAACTTCTTCTGGCTTTGAATTGATTTTTTAATTTAAATGTTGTTGTTTTATTTTTTAAACAGAGACGGGTTTATTGTAAGTTGTCGATTCGGGAAAGGCAAGGTGTGTGGGCCAGGAGTTCCCTATTCCCAACAATTACTACCTCATTTCCCCCCAGTGACCCTGCAGAGGGCCGCTTCTGCCCTCAGCCGAGCGGAGGCTGTTCTCGCTCCCTCTCGGTCTCCATTCCCAGGCTAATGGGACTTCCCTACGCGAATGTCTTAGACCTGAGACCGAGGGAGAAGAGCAGTGAAGGCTCGGTCAGTGATGGTGAACCTACGGCACATGCACCAGCAAGGGCACAAAGCGAGCTCTCTGTGGGCACGCAGGCCCCCCATCCCCCTCACAGTTTGTTGTTAGAAAGTGAGGGCCTCGGGCGGAGCTGCTTCCCTCCCCCTCTGCACTGGGCCTGATGGCATTTTCTCACATCCCCAGCCCTCTGCCCGGCAGCTCAGCGGGAGCGCTTTCTCCCTTCCCTGTGTGTGTGGGGGAACGGGGTGCACCTGGCACTCGGTGGGGGGGGGGGGCGGGGCACACTGTCTCTGGGAGGGTGGCGCATGGCACTTGGCCTCTAAAAGTTTCGTCATCCCTGGGTCAGGCAATGGAGGTGAAGTGGCTTGCCCAGGATCACACAGCTAGGTAGTGTCTGAGACCAGATCGGAACCCAGGACCTCTTGTCCCCCAGCCTGACTGGGGAGGCCATTTACTACTGCCTGTTCCTCCTCTGAGGCCCTGGTACCACTGCCTGGTGGTTTGGGACCCCAAAGGAAGCCTCTGGAAAGCCGCTGGTTATCGGGAGAACAAATGAATGAATGAACGAATGAATGAACTCCAGGGGTGCGGAGGAGAGCACAGTCCCCAGCACAGCACCTGGGGAAGTGGGACAAAAGAGGAGCCTCCACGCCTCTGCTCCGAACCTTCGCTTTCAGGATGAGCCCTGGGGAGAGGCGAAGCGGCCCAAAGGGAGAAGAGCAAGCGTTCTGTCCCCAGATGGCGGAGGATGGAGAAGAGGCCACTGACGTTGGCGGCGAAGGGTTCCAGGGTACCGGGAAGAGCTCAGGAGCAGGAATGTGAAGGGCTCAGAGGAGAGAGTGGAAGCGCCTGTTGGAGCCGCCCTTCTCAATGGAATTAGCCTCAAGGGAGGAGAGATGGTGGGAGGGCAGTTATGGGGGGTGGAGGAGATGCCGTTGGGAAGGACCCAACACCCAGGCCGGGGCTGAGAACGGAGGTGACAGGGAGTGAGCTGGAGGAGGCGGGCCAGAATGCCGAGGGGCATGGCTTGGCGCAGGAGGCAAGTGGGAGATGGGCGAGGAGGAGGAGGAGGACGAGAGACGAGCAGATGACCCGGGAATGGAGGCACGTTCCTCAGCTGGGGGGTGGGGGGGAGGGCGGGGGAGCCATGGGGAGTTTGGCGACAGCCGCTGGGCTGAGTGGGATCGTGTGGCCGCCGCCAGGGTCTAGTGGAAGTTCCATAACACCCATCGTAGAGGCTCCAGCCACACTGCCGTGACTTGCTCCTCCGGCTTCCTTCAGCAGCGCGTGAGTGGGGGAGGCACGAGGAGAGGATCCAAGACAGACACTTGGCAAAGCTGGCCATGGAAGGGGATGACGGAAAGTCAAGCCGACTCGCCAAGGAGTCGAGATGGGGAAGAGGGACGGGCTGGGCACGAGCTTGGAGAGAGGAGGAAGGCGGTGAGCGGGGCTGGGCACCGCACGGCTACGCGGCTCTTCTGAGGTCATGCACCGAGCGAATGGCCTCGTCCCCTCTCCGGCCCTCGCGACTCTGGCTCGTTCTCAGGCCCCCCCTTGGCCCTGGCTCCCACTTTGGCCCCGGCACATTCCCCCGAGCCCCTAACAAGAACAAAGCAGGTAGAAATCCAGGGTGATTTGGGGCAGAAACAGCATTTTTGTGGACTGCCTGGAAGGGTAACCGAGGCTCAGGCAGGCTCCACGCCCAGATTCCATTCACTGGCCAACAGACGATCACCAGGCGGGAGTGACCAAGAACCAGCCCCAGCGGGCACTCGAGGAATGGCTGCTCTGGGGAGAGGCTTATGTGGAGGAAGAACTCTAGTGGAAGTCGGAGGGTGATTTACCCTCAGCGTCTCAGGCTCTCCCTCAGAACACAAATCACGGCCCCTCCTCCGGCCTTCATTCTCCGACGTCTTCTCCGTGTCTCCCAGAATTTTGTTGTTGTCGTTTTGTCGTTTTGAATTGTGTCCAATTCTTTGTGACCTCGTTTGGGCTTTTCTTGGCAAAGATAATGGAGTCATTTCTTCTGCAGCTCATTTGACAGATGAGGAAACCGAGGCAAACAGGGCCAAGGACTTGCCCAGGGTCACACAGTTCAGTTAGTGTTTTTCTCTCCCTCCCCTCTTCCCTCCCCAGTCCCAGAGCTGACAAGCCATTCCACTGGGTTGTACACATTTTGTTACTTGATACCTACTTCCATATTATTCATTTTTGCTCTAGAACCATCTTTTAAAGCCCAAACCCCAAATCATATACCCATATATACAGGCGATGAGTGATGTCATATGTTTTTCTTTTGTGTTTCTATTCCCATTGTTCTTTCTTTCAATGTGGATAACATCTTTCTCATAAATCCTTCAGAAGTGTCCTGGCTTATTGCATTGCTACCAGTAGCAAAGTCCCTAACAATATTTCACTTTCTGCATATAATGCTCTCCGGTTCTGCTCATTTCACTCTGCATCAGTTCACTGGGGTTCTCCCAGTTCACATGGAATTCCTCCAGATCATCATTCCTTAGAGCAGGGGTCGGCAACCTTTTTGGCCGTGAGAGCCATAAATGCCACATTTTTTAAAATGTAATTTCGTGAGAGCCATACAGTGCTCACAGTGCCGCTCCTGTAACAGCGCCTGAAAAAAAAAAATTGACTTTATGGCTCCTGCAGAAAGAGCCATATCTGGCCCTCATAAGAGCCAGATATGGCTTGAGAGCCATACATTGCCAACCCCTGCCTTAGAGCATAATAGTATTCCATCACCATTATATACCACAGTTTGTTTAGCCATTCCCAGCCATTCCCCAATCGAGGGATACTTCTTCATTTTCCAATTTTTTTGCCACCACAAAGAGTGCGGTTATATTTTTGTACAAGTATTTTTTTCTTATTATTTCTTTGGGGTACAAACCCAGCAATGATATGGCTGGACCAAAGGGTATGCTTTCTTTTAAAGCCCTTTGGGCATAATTCCAAATTGCCTTCCAGAATGGGTGGATTAATTCACAACTCCACCAGCAATGCATTAGTGTCCTGATTTTGCCACAACCTCTCCAACATTTATTTTCCTTTACTGTCATATTGGCCAATCTGCTAGGTGTGAGGTGGTACCTCAATGCTGTTTTGATTTGATTTGCATTTCTCTAATTATGAGAGATTTAGAACACTTTCTCATGTGCTTATTGATAGTTTTGATTTCTTTATCTGAAAACTGCCTATTTTTATCCCGTGACAATTTATCAATTGGGGAATGGCTTGATTTTTTTGTACAATTGACTTAGGTCCTTAGAAATTTGAGAAATTAGACCTTTGTCAAAGGTTTTTGTTATAAATTTTTTTCCCCAATTTTTTGCTTCCCTTCTAATTTTGGTTGCATTGGTTTTGTTTGTACAGAAACTTTTTAAATTTAATATAATCTGAATTATTCATTTTACATTTTGTAGAGTTCTCTGTCTCCCGCTTGGTCTTAATTTTCTTCCCTTCTCATGTAAAATTTAAATTAATATCCAATAACTCCAAGCATTATATTTTATAAGATTTATTAGTAGTCACTCGAAGTAGAAGAAATAAAAAAAGAGAAATAGAATGCTAAAGTATGACCACGTGAGTAAACTATCCTGCCAAGCTTTCCCCCTCCCCCAGCCTCCACAGGCACGTTCTGGGAAGAAGCGAGTTCGAGGGGTGAGGTTACATCAAAATATATCCTCCCTACGTTAGCACATAATGTGAGAAGGAAAATGGGAAACTGGGAAAGAAAGTTCTGGGGAGAAAATTCTAATTACGCACCCACAGATCTCACAGGTACACTATTCTATGTTCATCTCATTTGTTTATGACGTCCTTCTTCATATTCAAGTCATTTACCCACTCTGAGTTTATCTTGTAGGCGTACGGGGTGTGAGATGTTGCTCTAGACCCAATCTCTCCCATACTGTTTTCTAGTTCTCCCAGCAGTTTTTGTCAAATAGTGGGTTTTTGTCCCCAAAGCCGGGCTCTTTGGGTTCATCGAACACTAGCTTGTTACTGTCATTTTCCCCAAGTCTTTCCCATGGATCCTCCCTTCTGTCTCTTCACCAGGACCATGTTGTTTTGATGACCGCTGCTTCGTAGCACAGTTTGAGGCCCATGGGGGCCCTGTTACAAGGGGACAGGATGGGCCTAAAGCCCAGGCCTTCCTCACGCCTTTACCTGGGTCTGAGGAACCTTGGAGACCCAAATGGAGAACCCTTTGGGAAGTTCACCCTACAGCGAAGTGCCCATGGAATTCTCAGAAGCTGATGCCAGTCCTCCTCCTCCTCCTCCTGCTCCCCCACCAGCCTGTCCCTGGAGACTCTCCCTTTCAGCTGAGGCGGCTGTTCCCTGAACACGGCTGACCTTTGCACCCCAGAAATGTTGAGGCTTCTTCATCTAAAGATGACAATCTGTTCAGAGCACATGAGTTACAAACACAATCTGCTCGACAAGCAGCACAAATATTTTCCCCAATATCCTGGCCAAGGGACTCAAAATTGTGTGCGTGAGCCCATTGTAGGAGTGAATATATGTGCGTGAGTGTGAGCGCGTGTGCTTAGGAGTGAGTGCGTGTGTGTGAGGGTATGTGTGCATACGTGCTTGTGAGGGGTGTTGTATGAATGTGCAAGAGATTGTGTGTTTATGAGGGTATATGAGTATGCGTGACTCTGGGTGTGTGTGTGTGTGTGTGTGTGTGTGTGTGTGTGTGTGTGTAAGTGGGGAGTCATGGGTGGATGAGCAAGACCTGCTGCTAGCTCACTTCCTTCATGTGGAATGGAGAAGATCCAAGGGATGCCAAAGGAAGAAAGCTGGCCCAGGAGCCAGCAGGCCTGGAGTAAGTGTGGGAAATGGCCCCCGTCTTCTAAACATGTGAAGGACAGGTCAGCGGAAGAGGCCATCGCCTTGCTCACACTGACAGACGCGGGAGCAGTGGAGGCCATTTTGAACTGGCCATGAGGAATAACTTCCTCCCAATTAGTACCACCCCAAAGTGGCACTGACTGCCTTGGAAAGGGTGAACTCCTATCCCAGGGGGAGGCCTTCAAGGGGAGGGAGAAGGACCATTGCTATGCAGGAGAGGATCTTAGAGTCAGAGCTAGAGGGAAACGCAAAGTCCTCACTCTACAGAAAAAGAAACTGAGACCCCCGAGAGGGCAAGTAAGCTGCCCAGGGCCGTGTGAGGAAGAAGGGATAGAGACGAGATTGAAATCCAGGGCCTTTGGCTCCGGCCTCAGCATCTCACCAGGGCTCCAAGGTTGACTTAGATGACCAGCGAGGTCCCTTTCCAATGCTGTGAATCTGCTCGAGAACTGAGCTCCCGTTCGCTCTACCGCCTACTTACTAGTTCTGGGACCCATTTGGCCTCGGCTGAGTCATCTGGAGACTGGATTGATGAAACGATTGAACAAATTCCTGACACTATTCAGGGCTCTGAGTGAGGACTCGGAGGAGATGGATTTTAGAGGCAGAGCAACAATGTCTGCCCTCACGGCCCTTGTAGCCGAACACTTAAGAGCCAAATAGACCTGTAAGCCTAGCGATGCCCTCCCTCCCCACCTCTTCTGCCCACGGTCACTAGCTAGTTAAACCATGATGGATGTGCAGTTGCTCTGGAGCAAGGATGCCTTGGAGGGCACCACACACCCTACAACGATCTGAACAAGCCAGAAGCATTTAATATACTTTAAGATGGCCCAAATCCCAGGGGATGGCAATGACGTCGTTGTAGCCCCAGCGCCAAACATAGTCATTGGCCCATAGTAGGTACCTGACAAATGTCTACTGATTAAATATTGATTGGTTGATTTTTTTCCGCTTCAGTTGACTCATGTTTTTTATAAATTATGAAGCCTGGGGAGGGAGCATCCAAGATGGGGCCGGGACTTATTTCTGGGGTATGCTAGAAGCAGGGAGGAAGACGGAATCCCTCAGAGGAGGCCCTTCCGAGGGCCACCTGCAGTGTTCCTACATGTCAGAACAAAGGGCCTAGGATCTCAGAGCTGGAAGGGACCTCTAGTCCAGCTAGACCTCAAAACAGTCTCTTCCATGACACATTCAACAGGTGCCTTTACTTCGGCATTTCCAGGCGTCCCACTTCACTACGGAATGTTCATTTGGAACCTATTAGACCTAGAATCTGAGACTCCCCCTCCCCCCATTGCTGCCTTAGGAGTCAAGCAGGATAAGAGCATGATTTCCCTTAATCCCAGTCTGGGACTAGGAAGCACCACAATTTAGTTAGTGGCACGGGGGGGGGGGGGGTCTGAATATGGATAAAATGATCATTTCCTTATTTAAGAGAGTCACCAGTGGGAGAGCACAGGAGAACCCAAATGGCAAAAGACAGTCAATGAATCAACCAGCACTTACTGGAGTCAGGGCTTATTATGTGCCAAGTATTGGGCTAAGCATTGAGCATGTAAAGAATGGGCAGAAACAGTTGCTGCCCTCAGTGAGATTAAAGTCTCAGGAGGGAGAGCAACATGAGCATACAGAGGCCCAAAAAGATGCATGAAGGGATGCCCGAAGGCAGATGGAAGCCATGCCACTCCCCATTGTCACTGACGCTACCTCTCTGGTCATGTTACTGGACCAGGATTGACATGGCCCATTCACAAGGGAATAGCATCACCCTCATGAGTAGAGACATGTGTCCAGGATGCATCTGCTTCCCTCCAGCCCTTGCATCACGGGGTATGTTCTAAAGGAGTCTTCTATAGGCTTCTTCCAGAGATTGTCTCAGATGTGGGCTTCAGAGCAAATGGGCATGTTATGGAGAAGGCTTCAAAAGGAATTAGGAGTGCAGATACTGGTTCCTATCCCTTACCAACAGGTAACAAAGAGGTGGGACAAGCCACCCAGTGCCATCAAGGAGGCCAGTGCGTTCACAGTAGACTTGGATCTGGCTCCTGCTGTGGGTGGGGTGTTTGGCCAAGAACAGTGTAAAAAACTCTGCCTTTAGGGGGTTCGCCCTTTTGGGTGGCCGATGGATTATTCCTAATCATGGGCGAAAGTTGTTGAAATGCCATCCTTATTGGATGGCACAATATCGGTGGAAGTGAGTTCAGATTGCTCAGAGAGAGAGAATGGAAGACTTGATGGGTGGAGCAGTGGAGAACAACATTCCAATAGGAAGACCACTGAGACCAAGTCTAGTTGTGAATATAGGGCCCCAGACTTGGAGTCAGGAAGACCTAAGTTCAAATCCTGCCTCAGGCTCCCTACCAGTTGGAGGACTCTGCCCAATACATGTTTCTTAGGGCTTCCGTTTCTTCATATGTAAACTGAGGGGTGCAATGATTAAAAATGATAAAGGCTGATATTATGAAGAAAAATAATATTTTAATTACCATGGCCATGTTGGTAAAATATATAAGACCACGCCTGACTATTTCAAAAAATGCCACCCGTCTGTACTCCCATCTTGTCTGTGTAGTCAAAAAGCTCGTCTCAAAGCCAACCTCCGAATTTAAGCTGTGCTATACGTTGGAGACGTCACCACATCCAAAACCGGAAACCCATTGGATCACGGAAAATGTAGTTTCAAAGTCCCCCACATGTCCACAGGAAGTTTGTCAAATACTTTTAAATGAAACCCCCAGAATTCCAAATAACACAGGGGGATAGAGCGAGTGACCTCCAAGCTTCATCCTAGCAGCCTAAATCTATAATTCCATGATCCTGGGTGCAAGATTTCTTTGTTTTAGAACAAGAGGCATCACTCATTGACCGAGCCTTGCAACATAAGATCTTTGACTTGGAGACTTTGCTCAATTTCTCATGCTTCATATCTTGAGCTGGAATATTCCCCGAGTCCCCATGGCAACAGTAGGGATGCCATCCTCATGTTGGGGAGAGGCAATATGAGAACCGAAATGAGTTCCAGGAGATCACAGGTAGCCAACCAAAGAGGAGGTGCTGGGATTATTGGTCTGATTACCAAGAGTAGCATCCCATGGGACTGCAAATGGAGGTTGATATGGGCCGTCCACATCCCTTCCCTGGCTGGGCAATATCATCAGATACCATAAAAAAAAAAAATTCTCAATCACCTTCTTTGTGGGAGAGAAGAAGGGGCTATCAGCACCCTGGACAGGGACAAAAGGGAGACCCACAATACCTCCCTATATCAATCCTGTCTTAAGAGATGCTGCTGAATAGCTGCAATGTGAGCATCAGTGGGGGACAATTGGCAATGGTGTGTGTGTGGGGGGGGGACTTGGGGAGGAAGAATTGTCATTTTAAAAAGATCACAATCATGGCTGTGTGGAGCAGGGGAAAGAGCAAGGGGGCTGAGCCAAGAAAGACCTGGGTACGTATCTTGCTTCTTCTGGCTGGTGTGAGTCATGTGACCATGGAAAAGCATGCTATTCATAGTGCCACACCAGGGGTACCCCTGGGTTTTCAGAAGGATCAAATGAGATGATGTAGGCAAAGTGCTTTGCAATCCCTGAGCCACAATACTCTTGTTAATTATTATCTGTAGCAGTTTTGAGGAACTTGGACTTGGAACAGGGTACGGATGAGTCTGGCGGCATTAACAGTATTCCTGAGACTTGCTCATTGCCTGGCTGAGTGATGGTCATCTCCTTTACAAAACTAACCCCTGGGAAGGGGGCCAGGAAGAAACAAACAAGTGTTTAGGAAAAAAAGTACCTGTTAGGTACCCGACACTAGGCTAACACTTTCCAAATATCACCTCTTGATCACCACAACAACCCTGGGAGGAAGATACATTTATTATTTCTATTTTCCAGCTGAGGAGCTGATGCAGGTAAATTAACCTGCCCAAGGTCACACAGCTAGTCAGTGTCTCTGGCCAAATTGGAATTCGGGTTTTCCTGATTCTGAGCCCGGCACTCTATCCACTGAGATGCCCAGCTGCCTCACTCGGGGAACTAAGTCAAGAAGTTCCACTACCCTGAGGAGCTCCATCCAAAAGATAATCAAATGGAGTTGGGAAAAGGGTAGGCACCTTTCCCAGGGCCCCAGAGCCACTGAGAGTCGAAGGGGGATTGGAACCAAGTCTTCTTCCCTCTTTGATGTTCTATGAACTATGCCAGGAGTCTGAGAGGAAGGCATCCAGCATGCTGGTGATCTGATACATTGGAAAGGCTCTGCGGGGGAGGATGAGTGACTGTCTTCACTACTGAAGGTAGCAGCTGCCTCGATGAGCTCATGGAGCTATTCAAGTAGCAGGAGAAATTCAACCTGGAAAACAAGCCTTAACTAGAGATTTTAATCTGGGACTGTGTGGTGGGAAGAGCCTTGGAACTGAAGGAAGGGGGGCCCAGCAGGGTTCTGCCCCACAGGATCTGGGGACTCTTGGGCTGCTCTCTTGGTCTCTGGGAGCCTCGGGGTTCCCATCCAGGAGATGAAAGAAGTTGGCCTCGGTCCCCTCTAAGATCCTTCTGAGGACTAAATCTCTGACCCAGTGATTTTATTCACTTGTTTGCCAGGCCGTCCCACAAAGCATTAAATCTTAAACATTTACATGTGTCTGCGCTGCCAGACACTGTGCTAATGCAAAGAATATCAATTGGCGAGCCTGTGACACTCATGAAATTGTATAAGCCTAGGCAGCGGCATAATGGCACCCAGCGTCCATGGGGTTCCTTCAGCTTCCATGGCTAGTTCATTGGAGACCAAAACGTATAAAGCCAAGCCCGGCCGCCTGAGCCCCAAGTTGGGAGATCCTGAACATTCCCTCAGAGGTCGGGGCTCTGCCCAGCCCTGCATTGATCTCTCTCCAGTTAAGCCCTGCCCTCACTGGCGTTCAGGCAAATTTCAGTTGAATGGAAATACAGTGGAAAAGCTGATGCTGTTAGAGTATCTGTGGAGACGTGAATTGGGAAGAGCATGGGGGAAGCGCATCTTTTCTTGCTCCTTCCATCAGCCCGAGGCTAGCAAGTTAATGTTTCTCCTGGAGAGTCTCCTTCTTGGCCACCTTTCAGTGCCACCATTGTTCCTCAGGGGTACCGGAAAGCCACGCACTCCAATTTCTGGAATTTCTCTTCTCCTCCATCCCATTCCCGATGGCTTAATCATTTATAAACGATCCCTGGAGGTGATGTCAGAGCCAATTCTCCCGGCCCACTGGGGCAGACTTCCCACCATCATCGTTCCCCTTAGTCCAACGGCTTTCAGAGACTTTTCACACATCTTTAAACAAACCAGCCCTCCCAGGGTCACACAGGCTCGCCAGTTGATATTCTTTGCATTAGCACAGTGTCTAGCAGAGCAGACAGTTCACATTTGAACCCAGGACCTCCCCTCTCTGGGCCTGGCTGTCAATCTACTGAGCCCCCTGGCTTCCCCCTCCCTCACCCCCCATGTTTTAAGGTCTTCTGATCGCTTGCCAGTGGCGGCTTCTTCCCCAGTGAAGATGCTGGAGTGGGATTGTGAAGCGAGGGCAGAAGAAAGATCCACGAGGTCACATTGTGTGGCTCAGCCACGACTGGGTCCCAGGTGGATGCCGGCCATTGCCTTGGTCACGCAGGGAGGGGCCGGAAAGCTCGAGGCCCAGAGCCGGCCTTCCCGCGACTTCTAGCCTCATGGAGATATGAGACACACATGCTTAGTGCAGGGTCTGGCGCATAGTAGGCATCTCACCAGCGTTTGGGGGCCGATGGGGCTGCCTCCAAAGGCCCTCCTGCCCCTGCAGCAGTGGCTGCGCGAGTCTCAAGTGGTTCCTTTCCTGGAGGCCACCCGTTCTTGGGAATGAATTCTCAGCGGGCGAATCTTGAAAACCGGCTCTCCCAGGATGCCTCTGGGCCTGTCTGCTCTCTCTCGCTGGCCCTCAGGGCGCTCAGCGGGACCCCAGGACCGGCCTCTCTTATTCACGGCCAAAGAAACTGAGGGGGGCGAGAAGAGAAGTGAGGAGGAGCTTAGTTTGGGCTACAACCCCGCGGTGGTGGGCGCTTTAGGGGGGCTCGTCTGTGTGTGTGTGAGAGAGGGGGGGGGAGCCCCAGGGAGGGGACACAGGCACAGGGAGACCCGAGAGCCCCAGCCCGAGGCCAACAGGGAGCGCCAGGGAGAGCCTTGACAGCCCAGTTTCCCGGGTCCCAGTAGCCTGGGGAGAAGAATGAGAAGCTCGGGGCCCCTCGGATGGGAAGTGGCGGCCGCTGGAGCTCCGTGGCTCGCGGGACCCTGCTTCCTGCCCCCCCCTCGTGCCCCAGCCCGCTGGCCTCCCGGGCAGGCCTTCTGGCACCGGGCCAGGAAAAGCAGGCAGGCCGGGCCGCAAGTGTGGACCCTGAAGCGGAATCCGGGGACATTTGCGTGGGAGAGTCTGTGAGCCCCGCCATTTGCCCGCCCGGGACACAGCGAGCCACAGACGATCCAGGCTCCCCAGAGGACAGCAGCTTGGTGGGGGAGGGGAGAGGAGAGGGAGAAATGCGGAAGGGGGAAAAGGGAAAGGAGCGGCCCAGCTCCCCGCCGCCCCGCCCAGACTCCGGAAGGCGACAGTATTCCCCGAGCTGCAGCCCCTCGGCTGTTTGCAAGACGACAGCAAACAGCTGAGGCCCGCGAGGTGGAGGCTTCGGCATTCTTCCCGTTGGTTGTACCCCGAGTGCTTGGGATGATCCGAGCGCTTGGGCCGGACTCAAGAAGCCGAGGGGGGAGGCTGCGCAATGCCGACCGGCTCCTTCCTTGTTTGCCTCCGCCCTCTCTTCTCCCTCCTCCCTCTTCTCCGCCTGGCGCCGCTCCTTCCTCTTCCTCCTCTCCTCTTCCTCCTTCCTTCCTTCTTTCTCTTTTCCCTCTTTTCCTCCCTCCCACGCTGCTCCTCCTCTTTCTCCTCGGCCCCTCGTCTCCCTCCTCCCCTGTCCTGCTCTTCCCTCCTCCTTTTCCTCCTTCCCTGCGCCTCCCCCTCTCCTCTTCGCTCTCTTCCTCCTCCTCTTTCCCCGCCCCGCCCCGCCCCGCCCCAGGGCACAGGGGAGCTAAGAACCCAGGATTTCTGGGGATCCAGCCTGGCCTTTCCCAGGGCTGCTCCTTGGACAGCTTGTGCTCTCCTCCTAGAAATGCTCGGCTGACCCACGCCCCCTCCGCCCTGCCCAGGGTCCCCCTGCCTGGCCCGGCCCCTCCCCGCTCCTCCCCTCAGGGCTGGCTCTTCTTTTGCCCTCGGCCTTTGCATGGGGGCTCCCAGATGGCCGCCTCTCCTCACGTCGAATTCCCCCAAAGAGCTCAGGCTGAAGGCAGGATGGGGGAAAGGCGGGCCCGAAGGAGCGCCTCCAAGTCAGTGGAACTCGGCGGCTTGGGCAGGGCGGCCAGCCGGAGCCCCGGACGGTCCGGGCACTGATCTAAACGTTTAGGGGCCGGCCGCGAGCAAGGCCTCCTTCCTCCATCTTGGTTCCGGGCCACGAGGAAACCGTGGGCCAGGGCTGGGAAGCCCAGCTCCGGAAGAAAGGGAGCCGCGCTCCGGGCTGGCCTCTCCCTGCTCTGCCTCCGGCCCTTCCCAACCCCCCCCTTAGGGTTTCCTCTGAGGCCATCAGAACAGAGCTCGGCCTGCACCTCCTCCGGTACCTTTTAGGCCCCAAACAGCCCTTCTTCCGGCTCTCTACAAGGCCGCGGCCTCCAGCCCTCCACGCTGCTCGGGAAGGCTGGCTCCCGGCTCCGCCCCTGCCTCCAGCTCTGGCCAGAGTGGAGCCAAGCCGGTGTCCTTGTCTCTAGGGACGGCCTTCCTCAGGCCTTGCTGCTGCCGCCCTTTCTTGGACCAAACCCCACCGTCCTCTGGGAGGCCCCAGGCTGCAAGGTCTCAGCAAAGCCCCTCCATGGCTGCTGTTAATGGGGAGGAGGGGCCGAGGGCTTCTGGGCCCCCAATCCTGAGATGAATCCCCAAAGAACAGCCTGATTCACGAATGCCCTCCTGTATCCCCCCCCAATTTAAACATCCTTCTCCGTGAGGGGTAAATGAGGCCAAAGGCCCAAGGAAAGCCCCAGCCGGTGAACGTCTTCATCGTCTTCATCGTCTCACAAGGAATCCACCCACGTGTCTCTCCTCCTTGGCTTGGAGCAGATGCAGAAAAAAAAAATCCCCCTCACTATTCGGTGAATCATGCCAGGACAGTGATGGCGAACCTCTCAGAGACCAAGTGCCCAAACGGTAACCCTCAGGCAGCACGTGAGCCCCAGACAGGGGAGGGCAAAGTGCTCCCATGGGGCTGCTGGGCAGAGGGCATGCGGAGAGGGGGCGGGGAGTGCCCTTCCAGCATGCTCCAACACCCGTGCCACAGGCTTGCCAACATGGTCCTAGGGGCTGCCCATTCCACGTAGGGAATTCTCACCTAGCCAAGAAGTGCAGTCAGTCTTGTCCTTCTACGTCCCTCCAATTGGCCAATCCTCTCTCCAACAATTCATGATGTGCTGAGCAAGCACTGGTGCTCAGGAGTGTGCGAAGAGGGAGCCATCTCCACCCTCAAGAAGGCTACAGCCTGCTAGGGAGAGCGAGACATGTTTGTGGAGAAATGGGGCGAGATCCTACAGGGCTGGCAAAGGAGAGATTGCTCAGAAAGTCGGAGGAAGGGAGGCAGAGCAGGGGAGACTGTGTGGGAGCAAACATCTCAGCGGCCTCTTGCAGGGGGAATTGCTGATCCCCAGAGTCCAGAGGGAGCTCAGAGCCCCTCCAGATGGTTTTATGGCAAACTGCAAGTTCCCAATACAGTATGCATGAAGAATGGTCGTTGAACCCTCATGAGAAGACACTTTGGGGAAGCGGGCTGTCTCCCAAGGCCTCCCCTCCACCCCGTCCACGTTGGCTTCGCTGCAGGTCTCTCTCCAATTTCTTTCTCCCTCTTTTATACATGGCAGCTCTCACTCATGAAGTTTTTCCTTATGCCGGGCCCAAATTTGCCTTTCTCTGTCTTCTACCCATTACTCCTAACTCTGCCCTTCCAGAGCTGGCAGCACAAGTCCAGTCCTACTTCCATGTTAGAGCTCTTGATGCTTTCAGACGGTTTCCCCGGCCCTGTGAGTCTGTTCTTCTTTAGCCTAAACATCCTCAGCTCCTTCAAACAAATGATCAGCTATGAGGGCACCATCATGACTGCTCCCTTCCACCGATGACCTTCCTAAATGACAATGCCAGATACAAAACAAAATAGACAGAGAAGAGTACCAAAGAGCTTGGCTAGTGTCTCTTCAGCCCCAGGCACTTAGCCTCCTTTTATGCATAATATTTGCACTGGTAGTCAAAGAGGACACAGGGCTTTTGGGTTCTTCTATCATAATGTTGGCTCATCCTGTGCATGTGGTCCACTATAAACCCCAGATCTTATTCAGATGCATTTCTCCTTAGTCACATCTCCTCCATCTTATATTTTGAAGCTCCTTTTTTGGGCCCAAGTATCATAATTTTCAGCTTATTATATTTGGACACACCCAAGTGCCAGATTTTTAAGGTCTCCTAAAATCCCAATTCTGTCATGCAGCTCTGTCATCTGCAAATTGGACAAATATGTCATCTCTGTCTTTATCAAGTCACTGCTAAAAACTTTAAACCCCATAGGAAAAATGCCAATGCCTCGGGCATTCCTCGAGGGCCTCCTTCCAGGTTGGCATTGAATCATTAAGGCCTAGAGCTCAGCCCTTCAGCCAAATGGGAATCTACCTGACTGAGCCGCTAGGCTATATCTCTCTTTATTTCAAATGACTGCTCGAAGAAGAAGCCACGGGCCATGGATTCAATGGAATATCATTGAGCTGTAAGTCAGGAAGAATGGAAAGAAACATGGAAATATTTATAAGAAATAATTATATCTGAGGATGATAGTGCAGAAGGGCAAGGTGAACCCCAATCACAAGAAGGTAAAAAGATAACAATCATAAGAAATCCAGAAATATGAAAGAAAAAAGTTCAAGGATTTTAACAAATTGGACATGTGCGCTAAGACTTTGTTCATTTCCACATTGCTCTCAAACTGTACACAACGGCAATTTGTGATTTTCTAAAGAATTGTACTTTCCTCTGGTGATTGTACACGGGAAGGTTTGTTTTTGCTGAAAGCTGGCACGTTTTCAAGAAACCATTTTTTAGGAGAGAAGGAATAGCATAGGTTGGATAGTGTCAGCTCTGGGGTTGAGGGAATCCCAGCTCTGCCACTTACTACCTGTGTGATCTTGGACAAGTCTGGGAGCCTCCACTTTATGCTATGGATATTTTTAAAAATGTTTTCCATCACTTCCGGGTTAAGATGGCTGCAGAGTAGAAGCAGTGTGTGCTTGATCTCTCCTAACTATCAAATCTAGATAAATCAAACCAAAAAATAAATAAGAAAGAGGTAGGAGAGGTGAATGAAGTCCTAGAAAAATTAGAGTTAATAGATAGGTGGAGAAAAATAAATAGGGACAAAAAGGAAAACACCTTCTTTTTAGCTGCACATGGTACTTTCACAAAGATTGACCATGTAATAGGGCATAGAAACATGGCAGACAAATGTAAAAGAGCAGAAATAATAAATGTAACCTTTTCAGATCATAATGCAATAAAAATAAGGGCACATGGAGAGGCAAATCAAAAATTAATGAGAAATTAAATAATATGATTCTCCAAAATCAGTTAGTTAAAGAACAAATCATAGAAACAATAATTTCATTGAAGAGAATAACAATGATGAGACATCCTTCCAAAATCTGTGGGATGCAGCTAACGCAGTACTCAGGGGCAAATTTATATCCTTGAGTGCATATATTAACAAATTAGAGAGGGCAAAGATCAATGAACTGGGCATGCAAATCAAAAAACTAGAAAGGGAACAAATTAAAAATCCCCATTTAAAAACCAAATTAGAGATTATAAAAATTAAAGGAGAAATTAATAAAATTGAAAGTAAAAGAACTATTGGATTAATAAATAAGACTAGAAGCTGGTACTTTGAAAAAACAAATAAAATTGACAAAGTACTGGTCAATCTAATTTTTAAAAAAGCAATGAAGAAAACCAAATTATCAGTATCAAAGATGAAAAGGGAGACTTCACTTCTAATGAAGAGGAAATCAAGGCAATCATTAAAAACTATTTAGACCAATTACATGGCAATAAATATAGGAATCTAGGTGATATGGATGAACATTTGTGAAAATATAAATTGCCCATATTAACAGTAGAAGAAACAGAATACTTAAATAATCCCATATCAGAAAAAAGAAATTGAACAAGCCATCAAAGAACTCCCTAAGCAAAAATACCCAGGACCAGATGGATTCACAAGTGAATTCTATCAAACCTTCAAAGAGCAACTAATTCTAATACTATACAAACTATCTGACATAATAAGTAAAGGAGTTCTACCAAAATCCTTTTATGACACAAATATGGTAGTGATCCCAAAGCCAGGTAGACCAAAAACAGAGGAAAAAAACTATAGACCAATCTCCTTAGTGAACATAGATGCAAAAATCTTAAACAGAATACCAGCAAAAAGACTCTATTAAGTGATCACGAGGGTTATTCATTATGATCAGGTGGGATTTATACCAGGAATGCAATGGTTCAATATTAGGAAAAACCATTCACATAATTGACTATATCAATAAGCAAACGAAAAAAAAACAAAAAAAACCACATGATTATCTCAATAGATGTTGAAAAAGCCTTTGACAAAACACAACACCCATTCCTACTGAAAACACTAGAAAGTATAGTAATAGAAGGACCTTTCCTAAAAATAATAAATGGTATAAGTCTGAAATCATCAACAAACATCATCTGCAACGGGGATAAATTAGAAGCATTCTCAGTAAGATCAGGATTGAAACAAGGATGCCATTGTCACCTCTATTATTTAACATTGTACTAGAAACACTAGCAGTAGCAATTAGAGAAGAAAAAGAAATTGAAGATATTAGATCCAAGAGAACATTGTACAAAGAGACTAATACACTATGGTACAATCGAACTTAATGGACTTCTCTACTAGCAGCAATGCAAGGATCCAGAGCAAGGCCAAGGGACTTAATGAGAAAGAAAACTAGCCACATTCAGAGGAAGAACTGTGGGAGGAGAAACACAGAAGAAAAACAACTGCTTGAACACATGGGCTGAACGGGATATTATTGGGGATGTAGACACTAAATGATAATTCTAGTCCCACTATCAATAATATGGAATTAGGTCTTACTCAATGATACATGTAAAACCCAGTGGAATTGTGTTAGCTAAGGGGGCTTAGGGGTTTGGGGGAAAAAGAAAGAACATGAAATATGTAACTATGGGAAAATATTCAAAATAAAAATTTAAAAATATTTTTATGGTTAAATGATTCTGTCTCCCTTCTCTCTTCCTTCCCTTTCCCAGAGTTGTCCAGGAATTTCACTGGGTCATACATATATTATATGGATATGTTTTTGAAAGAAATTTATATGTATTGAATCTTCCTTTTACATTTGACTTTCATGAACAATCCTGAAAAGTTTTATCTCCATGTGAATCAATGTCCTATTATCTTTGGTGCCTAAACTGTTGCTCTAAATTTCTCTGCCTCCATTTCCTATTTGTTCCTACTCCTTAACCTAAAACCTGTCTTTTATTCTGATTGGCATATATCAAGTGCTTTAAGATTTGAAAAACATTTTAATATATTCACTAACTTGAGCCTTGCCAAAAAAATCTGAGAGATTCCAGACTGTAAAGTGTTGGTGTGAAGAAAGGACACAAAGGCCAGGTGTCAGTTTAGCCTTCCTTAGTCACTGGAACTTCTGCCTCTTGAACAGAATAAAGTCAAAAGGGGATGTGGAAAGTGTTTTTTTTTTCTCTTTCATTATGGTGAGAAAGTAAAACTTTATTGATCCTTTCTGAGCCAGGTAGGGATGATACGACCTAAGAAGTAAAATAAGTTTCTAACCATAATTGTAGCCTAGTTCGAGTAAGGCTGAAGCATGCAGAGAAAAGTCTAACAGAAGATTCCTAAGAAAAGGCAAAGAGGAGGCTTGGCTGAAAGGAAAGGTACTTCATAGCCAATCACTGAGAAAACAAAAAAGTTCCGGCAGTTTTAAGATGGCAGCTGAGGAGAGTTGAGGAGAACTGTACTCCTCCACTGAATAGAGAGGCTTTCTAATCACAGCACTTCAAGTATATGCAGGGCTGAGTAACAAAAAACTAAAAAGACTACCACAGCTGAGGATTCGCATTGAGGCACAATAGGAAGCCGAGGGAGCTACAGAAGGAAGAGGCTTTCTAAGAACAGCATTTCTAGCATATGATGGACAAGTGTTGGGCAAATCTGAAGATAGGTGGCTCACTGATAACCAACCTGTTGCAGAAAAGATGTGCTGAATGGAAAGGGGTAATGGAGAGGCTCGCAAAAAGCAGCTGAGAAACAATGCCTGGGAAGGAGCAGTGTATTCCCATCAGCAAAAGCTATCTGCAGTTTGGCAGCATTGAAGTCCTGGGTTGTACCTTCCTTCATGCATGTGCCTTCCTCACATGGATTCTTTGCCCATTCAAAATCTTCATTCAAATGCTCTGCCAACATGTATTCCCTACATGTGGCTATTCTACAAGCAAGTACAGGCTTCCCAATGAGTTTGTATATATTTGTGAAACAGGGACCTTATGGTTTAAAGAGATGTCCTTTTGTTGCTATTATTATATAACAATTTAAAATGCCTTTAGGTGTTATATGACCAGAAAAATAGTAGATTAGTCACATTCTCCTGCCCCTTTTAACTCTTTAGCTTTTCAAAAATGAAAGAGGAATTATGCCCCAAATGTAGGATAATTACAGTTGAGTTCTCAGAAGAAGAGAAAATCCTGACAAGGTAAAATATCTATGAAATAACATTGAGGAATTCTAATCCTTAAATTATTCACTTAGCAACCCCTCAAGCCACACTCCCAGCATCCATGCTCCTGTGGCAAGACACAAGCAAATGACAGATTATGTTAGGGGTCCATTAAAGGATTCCTCCTGCTGCAGAAACTTTTCTAGTGAACTCCCTTCTCCCCTCTCTCCCTCAACAAGTAGTAGCCAATGCCTCTTTCCAGCTACCTGAGAAGAAAGGGGGAGGAGGCTGGGAATGTTCTACGTTTACTTGGAGCTTCTAAATCTAGCCTTTTTTTCTAACCCTGCATCTAAGATTGTTTGGTGACTTGTTAAATCCCAGATTCTCTGCCTGAAACACCCTCCACAACCTCCCTTTGCCCTTCAAAATGCAGCAGATTCTGATTCATCCCAATTAGAAGAAGGAAAGGAGAGTTGGGCTTAAGGGGCCAGTGTTCCTGGCTACACTGGATCTGAAAGAAAGGAGACCAGAACCAAGCTAGCACCAGTCCTCCAAAGGATATCAGGGCAGGGACCCAGGCAAGTGACTCCTTTGAAACTCAATATGAGGAGACTGAAGTGTCTTGCAGCCTAGTCTCAGCCTAGGAGTATAACCACTAACAAAGGGTAGGAGGAGCCAGAAAGTGAGCAATAGAGGAGTTTTTTTTTTTTTAAATCAAAACACCAAAGCATTCAAGGGGAAAAAACCCTCCATAAAATGCAAGAACACAATTATATACATCAAAATGCAGATTCTAAAATCAGAAGGAAGAATGAATAGTCATCTCTCCAAGAGAATATACGAATCTTAACAATTATAACAAGATGAAGGAAAATGCCCCAATGCTTGATGAGGATGAGAATCCCAAAACAACATGAGACAATAAATTTCCAAATATTTCAGAAGAGAAGTGAAATTCATAAAATAAGAAATTATGAATGACTCTAGGTCAGAACTTAGAGCTCTCTATGCAGAATTAAAAGAACCAAATTGGCAGATAAGGATTTTTTTTAATCCACAATAGAGATCCAGGATAAAAATTTAAGAGAATAATATGTTGGGAACACAAAAAAACTGAACTGGAGAAAAATATTTCAGAAAAGAAGTGAAAGGTAACAATATAGAAGATATGAGATCTATAAAAGCCAAAGCGAGTGACCTTGAAGACAGGGAGTGTAGGGACAACTGAAAGATTCTAGTTTTTTGGAAATAATATGATAATGCAGGAAATACTATGAGAAAATGGCCCAGATCTTCTGAATATGGAAAAGAGAACAACCAGGTAAAAAGAATCCAAACCTTATTGTATATCTTCTATCGTGACATGAGCAAAATGGAAATATGTCTGGCAAGAAAGTATCGATATAATTCATATCAGAATATATACGGCCTTACTCTAGTGCAAACATCAATAATATGGAAATAGGTCTTGATCAATGACACACATAAGACCCAGTGGAGTTGCTCATTGGCTATGGGAGGGGAGAGGGAGGAGGGGAGGAAAAGAACACGAATCATGGAACCATGGAACATTTTTCATAATTAATTAATACAATAAACATACATTTTAAAAAAAGAATATATACTGCCTTCTGTTGGGAGTGGGGGGTAGAAATCAGGGAGGAAAGAGAAAATCTGAATGCTCCAACATCAGAAAACAATTGTCAAAAATTGTTTCTGCATGTAACTGAAAAAATAATTATAAAAAAAAAAAGAATCCAAGTCACTGGGGAGGAGGATAAGGGAACATCTGTATTTTAAACTCCAAGATACTTCATGATCAAATTGAACTACTTCAATGACAGATCAATCATGCAATGGACCAGAAGACTTTCAAGCATGAAGGAAAACGAATCTAAACGACACAAAATTATTTCACAGCCACAAGAAATCTCAAGAGTGAAATGGAAGTGTATTTTGAAAAACAAAAAGAACTCGAGATGCAATCTAAAAAAATAGCATAGCCTGAAAACCTGAGTCTAAGTACCAATGGAAAAAAGGATGGATGTTCAACAAGAGAGAATTTGAGACATTCTTTTCTTAAAAAAAAAAAAAAAAGACATGAGCAGAATATTTGATTTACAAACACCCACAAACATAAGAAAAGCAAGTACTGTTGCCAAGGGAAATAACAAAGCAAAATAAGTTGTATAGTTTATTTGAGGGAGGCAGAGACAGAAAGACAGAGAGGCAGAGAAAGATGGACAGACACATGCAGAGATACAGAAATAGGGAAACTGACCTATCTGGTAAAAACAAAAGAAAAAAGAAACATCAAAATATAAAAGGGCACCAGGAGATAAAGCTCTAAGTAGAACTTAAAGAAATAGGAGGAACCCTGGTCAGTAGAAAAGAAGTGAAACATCGTGGACTAAAGGCTTAAAAAACCCTTAGGAGATTGTGAGGATGCTCTGTGAAGTTACAACTAAAAATTCATTAATGATTCCTTAAGCAGTAAATAACTGCCCAATTATGTTTCAAATATTCCTTTTTCTCCGTGATGGCATGTGTGCTTGTGTCTTTGAAGCCTCTGTAGCTGTCTGAAGCCATCACGCTCATGCCTACGACCATTTTGGTGCTGATTTACATGGAAATGTCACTAAAATAAATAAATAAATATATATATATATATATATATATATATATATATAT
>NC_058133.1:520212876-520251775 GCF_016433145.1 Gracilinanus agilis
TCTCTCTCTCCCTCTCCTCCCCCTTGTCTCTCTCTCTCTTCCTTTCTATCTCTCTCTCTCCCTCTCCTCCTCCTTGTCTCTCTCTCTCTCTCCCTCTCCTCCTCCTTGTCTCTCTCTCTCTCTCTCCCTCTCTCCCTCTCCCCCCTTCCTCTCTCTCTCTCTCTGTCTCTCTTGTCTCTCTCTCCTTCTCTCTCTCCTTTCTCTCTCCCTCTCTCTTTCTCTACCTACAAGCTCCCTTTCATCCCAGTCCCCATGCTGACAGTTCAAAGACTTCCCCACCAGGACCACTCAGGCTTCTGCTTTTTAGGTCCATCATCTTTTCAGGATCTCCATTCCTAGGAAAGACTGACTGCAGAGGGAAGCCTAGAAGCAGGGAGGGCCGTTAGGAAGCTGTTAAATAGTCTTGATACTCTGACTCATAGCAGGACTAGAATGGAAGACCCTCAGGGGCAGGCACTATTTGTACTCTGTCTCTATCCCCAGGGCTTAACCCTGGGCCTGACACAGGGCAGGCCTGGATTGCAAAGCTCATTAATAAGGCATCCACAGACATTGTGAGAATTGCCTCCCTCTGCATGGAATCCACCCTGGATGAAGGCTTGAGAAATGGGCAGAGCGGCTCTCCCAAACACCCGATCATTGCGGTCCCACAACTGACCGACAGGGGTTGAGAAGCCAAGTTTACTGGCCGTCACAGATGATTTGACTGGGCCAAGTGGTCCTTGAAGGCTCCCTTCTAGCAAGGGGTCTCTTGAACCTGCGTTAGAATCATAAGAGACTCCTCACAACAGCAGGGAAATACCTTCATTTGCTGACCTTCCGATGATTCATTTCAAGGGAGGCTTAAGGAAGGGGATCAAAAATTGAGAGCTAGAAGGGACTTTAGAGGTTCTGAAACTGAGGCATAGAAAGGTTAAGTGACTTGTACAGTGCCACATAGCTAATGGGAGGCAGGAGTTGAACCCAGGTCCTTCTGACTGTGAGTCTGACTCTCTATGCCATGCTGCCTCTATGGACTGTCAGATAATCAATGCTGTTTGCTACTGACACTGGGAATACTGAATGCAGGTCCAAGCAGAAGAGGGATTCCCCATGATACTGAGGTTCTCCAGATGCTCCTATTTGACAGAGTGATGATGACACGGAGCCCTAGAACATTCCAGAACCTCCTACATGAGATCTACGAGTGCTCAAGAATTCAGCATCACTATCCACAGGGACAAAGCAAGGGGACAGCGAATGCCCATTGTCCAGATGGGAGTATCAGCCCACTGATCTATTCCACCTCAGGGCTGAGTCCTCCCTTCCACCGCTGGTCAGGTAGGTTTTCCTCATGTGGGTTGGACTGATTAGCTCCTGAGGTCTCTTCTGAACCTCATCTCCCGTGATTCCATGATTCATCGGGAGGACTTGAAACAGACCCATGGGAGAACGAGGAGCCACGTCTAGGCCTGAGCAGGAGGGGGAGAAGCAGCTAGACCCCCTTTAGGGAGATGAGGCAGCCTATTCAATGACCTCACACTTCCCTGAGACCTGAGGCCATCTCTCGGCCAACAGTATTTCTTTTGCCTGCCGGTGACTCAGGGAAGAACTTGAAGGATTCAGATTGAGACACCCAAATGGCAATGGGGAGCTCCACAGTGGGCACAAGTAGGCTGCGATGTGTTATCTGATGCCATCCATGGCTGGGAAAGGGAGCAAACTCCTCAGGTAGCCGTGGGGAGGGAGGACAGACTGACAGCCCTCATGCTTCATTGGGAGACCTGTCATGGCAAGAGATCTATCTCGAGGAGTCATCTCTGAGTGAAGAGTGGATAGAAAGCCCCATGGAAGAGCGGCCAGGGAGGGAGTTCACGGATGATCGCCGTCCGTCCCGCTGAAGGGAGTCTCAACATCACCGAGATGCCAGAGCGAGGTAAGATGCTCTACTCGAACTGTGGGACTACCTTAAGAGACTGGCAATATTTCTGTGGCATCCAGTCCTTTCGGGAATAACTATCTTTCCTCAGCTAGGTAGAGTGCTGGGTCTAGAGTCAGGAAGACTGGAATTCAAATTCAGTCTCAGATACTCAGTTAACCTCTATTTGCTCCAGATTCCTCTTTTGTAAAATGTGAATCAGAGGGCACGTGATGGCTCAGTAGATCGAGGGCCAGGCCCAGAGATGGGAGGTCCTGGGTTCCAATCTGGCCTCAGACACTTCCTAGGTGTGTGATCCTGGACAAGCCACTTAACCCCCCTTGCCTAGTCCTGCCTGGGAACTGATTCACAGTATTGATTCTAAGATGGAAGATAAGGGTTAAAAAAATGTGGATCATAATAGCACTGATCTCTCAGAGACATTATGAAGTTTAATTAAGATAACACTTATAAATCATTTAACACAATGCCTGACATATGGTAAGTACCTTCTAAATGTTTATTCCTACCTTCTCCCCCTTCTCTTTTTCTTTCCTCTGCCCTCTGATAAAATGGAAAATGCACTCAGAGCCCCAAGGTGCAGTTCTTGAACCTCACAGTTCTAGGCAATGTAATTCCTGGGCAAGTTGCTTGACTTTTCTGAGTCTCGGTTTTCTTATCAATAAAATGGGAACGATGATACAGCTATATCCTAATTAGTGTGAAAAATGAATGCTGTGAAGTGGTCACATTTCTCAAATTCAGACTATTTGAAGTCATAATTATCTACGAAATACAATTATTGGATTCAGCCCAACTGGAAATAGTGTGAAGAGTGAATCAAACTCTCTTTATCTACCAATCAGAGACTTTTAAGTTAATCAATCAAAACTTAAGTACCCCTACTTAGTACCTTACCATTCACTAAGTATAAGAGTTCACAAGTCACTTGCTAGAGTGGGTGACACTGCCCCACCCCCACCCCCTGGGCAGTACTAGACAAATTGAAAGACTATGATTGGTTCCTGTAAAGTGGAGGAGAAACAGGAAGTGACATGGAAAAAGGACTATAAAAGGTCATGAACTTCCTGTCCTAGGGACTTCTCCTTTGAACTTCTGCTCCTTTGGAGTTTGTCTTTGGAGGCTCTGCATTGGTGAGCCTGAATGGAGAAGGCTTTTCCCCAAGATCCTGCATCAGCTTGCTGGGTGAGTAGCTGGCCTTCCTTTCCTGGCTTCTGGAGAGATTGGTTCCAGAGAGGCTTTCCTTTCCTGGAGGAGGCTGAATTGGTGGAACCCTTGCTGAAGACACCACTGAGACTCCTGGTTTAAGAGACTACCATGACTCCATGTGGAGTTCAGGACTTGAGGGAGCCCTTGCCAGGTGATGAGCTGGACTTCTTCAGACGGAAATTATAGGGTATCTAGCTAGGCAACACTTTCTACTTCCTTCTTACAGTTCTCTCTTTTACTATATCTCTATTAAACCAAATTGTTAAGAGCAGCTAACAGATTCATGACTTAAGGGTTAATTTTTAAATTGGCAACCCAGTATTACTTTAGAATTCTCCTATTTAGCATAAAACCCCAAATTTAAATTCTTACAATAGGCAATGCCTTTTTTAAAAGAAGATTTTGATGTTTATCGACATAATATGCCAGCGAATGAGAAGAAAAGTTTCTTTCTGATTCAGTCTTGTTTCAGGGTAATCTAAATGGTTGCAGAAGGCAAATTCTAAAAACTTGAATTAAAAACTTCTGAATCTTGTTCCTGAAGATCAGCTTCCACCCGTGGTATTCTGGAGACATGATCAACATGAGAATATCTCAATACTCTCTTAGTAGCTCTGCTCAGCACAGCCTGCACCATCTTCTCTTTCCTTCCATCTTCATGCATACACTGGTAGGTGCACCGGCTTTCTGCAAACAGTGAATTCCAGTGCTCCCATTCTCCCACAAGGAAACGAGAGGAGCTCCATGGCCTGGGCCTTGGCTGAAGTGGCCTGGTCCTTGCCCCAGGTCTTGACAGTTGAGCTCAACTCCACTCACATCTTGGGAAAGAGCGTGGTCCCTTGGGCCTCCCTGTTTGAGGGCCCAGGGTTCTGAGACTGAGCCCAAGAAGAACTTCTGGGCTCCAGTGTCCTCCCTACAAGAAGGAGTCTTGGGCCACCTTGGGCCACCTTGAGCCACCGTCCATCCAGATGGAGTTCCGGAGTGCAGTCTTCTCCCAAGCGAGCTGCTCTGATCCATCCTTTCATTTATCTTCTCCTACATCCTTGTCTACACTGGCCCGGATCATTTCAGCATTACATCATCGAGTTTCCTTTTTAAGTGACTAAACCAAGCCATGCTTCTTGTAAGTGTTTCTTCACTAGCCCTTTCGTTTCTATTTTCTTTCATTGCCTTAAATAAACTTGAAGCTTTTGTCAGACTGCCTGCTCGCTCTGCTGAGGGAAATGCTTTGGTTTTTTCAAACCCTTACCTTCTGTATAAGTGTCAGTTCTAAGACGGCAGAGGGGCGAGGGCTAGACAGGGGGGCTTAAGTGACTTGACCAGGGTCCTACAGCTAGGAAGTGTCTGGAGTCACATTTGAACCCAGGACCTCCTGAGTCCAAACTTGGCACTCTATCTACTGTGCTACTAGCTGCTGCAAGGGAATAAATCCTTGACAGTCGTGTCTCCCATGTGTCAGGTTTATACTTTTCTCCCCACAGTGATGGGAAATAGCTATTAAAAAGGCTCATTTGCCCATTTTCAAGTGGCTGAAAGTTGAAACGGCTTTCCCGTGGTCAGCTGGCTAGCGGCTCTATTTCTGTTAGCCATCGACAAGCAGCTCCCACGGGCTCCCCGGAGTCCCCCGGCCCGCCCACGCTCGCGCGGCCAGCAGGTCTGGGTCCGACGTGCCCTCCTGGACAGACACGGTGGGCGGCTTCTCCACAGCACCGCATGTAGGCAGTGAGCCGGGCTCAGAAACGAGGACGTCGGGAGAGCGGCGGGTTCCAGCGAGGCCACGTTCCCGTCACCAGCCTCCTCCGGTGCCCGCTGTGCGGGGCAGAGCGTGGAATCTCCTCGTCTGGAAACTGGAAGGGCCGAGCGAGCCGGGGCGCCTGCTGGTGGCGGAATGCTCCTGTGCTGCTGGGACGGACGGACGGACGGACGGACGGCGGGACTCCGGAAGGAGGCGAGTGAGCAGGACCAGCAGGACCTCGTAGCCTGGTCCATCCCCCTCCAGAGAAAGGCCTGCCGGGTCCGGCGCAGATGAAGGCAGGCCATTCGCCGCTTGGTTTAGGTTTGCTTTGGGGGCTTCGGGTTCCACAGGGAGGGGGGACGCACACGGACAGCCCAGATCAAGTGCCCCCCCCCTCCGAGAGGGCGGGGAAGGAGGGATGGAGAGAACTTGGATCCCATCATTTCTGAGAACGAGTGGAAAATGGGTGCGAATGTCAGTGAGAAAGTGACGCCTTTGAACAAAGAACGAATACAGGAACCAGCGAAGGAAGGGCGCCTCGCCTCTTCGGCCTCAGTCTCCTCGTCTGTAGAATGGGGACACGAAGCCCTGCATCCCCCTCCGTGAGAGCCACTGCAGACAGGACCAATCCCTGCCCACGTCCGAGGACTGTCGGGGGGCCAGCAGGAAGGGCGGATGCTCCAGCCTTAGCCGGCGACACGTCGGCCAGGGAGAACGTGATCCGGGAGGAGACGGCCCGCGGCCAGCTTCTGCTCCGGCGCCCACTTCTCCGGATCACGGGTGGCTCCTTTGACTTTTCCAGGCAGCTCGAATAAGGCCGGACAACAGGTGGCTGGCTGCTGCCGCCCGGCCGGCCCCAGGGGGCTCCGGCGCCTTCCCGGCAGGCGAGCCGCTTGCTGGCCCTCTTCCCCAGGGGTTAAATGCTGCCTGGCTGCCTCCTCTGTCCCTCCCTTCTGAACACAGGAAATAACAAGTGGAAGAAGGAAGCCGAGGGGGGAATTCTCGGCCCGTAGTCACGGCTCTGCCAGATCAGTGAGGCCGGAGGAGATCACGGAGGGGGCTCATAAATTGGAACGAGCCTAACTGGGGGAGAAGAGCCATGGGCGGCTCGGTTTCTCCTTTGAAGAACAGGAACAAATCCTCAAAGCAGCCTCCCTGGTGTATCTCCGCTGCTGCGCCGGCCTTCTGGCATCTCATCCGCTGCCCTTGGCTTTGGAGTCTGGGGGCAGCTCCATCTCCCTGAAAGACCTTGGACCAGTCACTTCCGTTCCTCCTTTGTAAAAGAAGGGGCTGGACTAGCTGGCCGGGTTTGATGTCTGTAAAGTCCTTTCCCACCCTTCGAGGCCTCTGGGAGCAGCAGCTGTGGGAGCCTTCTGCGAGGCACAGAGCTCCGTCCTCAGCGTCCTTGCCCCGAGGTCTCGGGGGAGCTCCTCCCGGCGGCTCATCCTCAGGCCCTCGAGGATCCCAGCAGCCTCTACCCACACTGGGTCCTCCCAGCAGCCCAGAGAGGAAGAAGCTGCCTCGGGGACTGGTCCATGATCACACGCATCTACACATGTGCGAGGCAGGATTCGAATGCTGGCCCAGGGCCCAAAGCTCTGTCTGCCTTTCCTTAGTGCCTGACGGGCTCTCCCAGGACAGACGGAAGCTTCAGCCCGGCCGCACGTGCGTCTCAGGGGGAGGAAGGTGGGTGGCAAAAGAAGCCAGTCTGAGAAGCTGAGGCAGAGCCCTCTCCCCAGGGGCCTCTCCCCAGGTGCAGCAGAGACAAAAACCAGCAGCGGGTGCCGGGGAGAGCCTGGCTCTGGGGAGGCCCCTGGGGCGAGGGCCAGGAGCCGAGGCTGCCCGTCTCTTTGGGGCCGGCCCCCGGGCACCTTCCCCGGACCTTTTATGCTTGGGCCTGGCAGGATGGCATCCACAGAGCAGCGCAGGCGCCTCCTCCGCTGGCCCAGCCTCCCTGGAGGCTCGGGCTATCGGCTCCCCGAACAAGTGCCCGGAAACCTTCTGGGGCCAGGGCAGGCCTGGAGAAGGGGGTCTGTGCTGCCAAGGCCTCGGCCCGCGCTTCTTCCCATCGTGGGGCCCCTCCTCAGCCCTCCCTCCTCTCCTCTCTGACAAACCCCAGAGAGGGCTCCGGCGGGGCCTGCCTGGGGCACAGCGTTTCCGTCCTGGCCGGAGGCCTGCCCGGCGCTTCCGCTCCGTGATCTCTCCCGAGTCTCGTCCCGTCACCCGCAGCCGAGGCTCTCGGGCGATGAGTATCCCCGTGCTACGAATCAGGAAACTGAGGCTCGGGGAGGTTGGGAAGAGGGCCGCCTCGGGCACTGGGAAGCTGTCCAGACTCCGGCCTCTGAGCCGGCCGCCTCTCCGGTCTGGGCCCCCCGTTCCTCCCCCTCGAACTCAACGCCTCGCCGTCCAGCTCTAAGTCCAGGACGCTAAGAAGTCCTGCTCTCTCCAGGCTGACTCAGTGGCTCTCTTTGTCAAATGAAGGGGTCCCTCCTCGGCCTCGGTTTCCTCATCTACAGCACGAGACTGAGCCACGTCCCGTGCCTCACCCCAGGCCGGGCTGCTAGGATTCGCCCGAGGTCCCTCCTGGCTGCGAGCCCTGAATCTGGCTCCGGCCCTTTGGGGACCCCAAGGCTGTGCCGTGGCCCTCCTGACGTCCAGGCGGCCGGAGGGCTCGATGGCCGCAGCCATGCCGTTCCCTTCCCGAGTGGCCGGGCCTGAGAGGCTGGCAGGGAGCGGCAAACAGGACGGGGAATGGTCCCCAAAGGGGGAGCCCCCCGGCCCACCATGCAGGCGGCCCTTCCGAGGGAGAGCCTCGGGCCGGCCACCAGCCCCCGAAGGGCTGCCAGAGCTCCGAGGCCCACCTCGGGCTCCTTCCCCAGGAAGCCCTCTCGGAGGCTGCAGCCGGCCGGGGCCCCGGGCCCAGCTCCCCACCAGCGGGCTGCCACGCTGCGGCTCCAGGAGTCGGAGGTCCAGAGGCCAAGCCCAGTCTGGTGGGGGGCGGCGAGGACGTCTGCCGCATGCAGCCTCCCCGGCCAACGGGCCTCTCCGGGAGCGAAGATCTCCGCCTTTCCAGGCCGCACCCGGCGCTCCACGCGGCCAGGGAGACCTCGGGAAGCCCACGAGGCCGAGGGGGTCCCCGCCATCGCTGAGGGGGTGCCCGGCCCCCCGTCCTGCCAGCCTCTCCCATCTCGGGGCTTGGAGATCAGAGAGCGCCAGGCCCCAGGCCGAGCCCTAGAAGGTGGCTGAACGCGAAGCCCTCGTTTTCCAGCTCAGGAAACGGAACTTCCCGGAGGCCCCCCGAAGCAGAGCAGGGCCTGGAAGCCCCCCGGGACCCCGCAGCCCCCCTAGGGAGAGGCCCTTTCGTCCACTCTCGCTGGCTCCGCAGGCGCCGTCCCACTTCCTTCCTGCCTTGCTGCCCTGCTCTTGCGGCTGCCATTCAGGGACTTCGAAGGCCGGAGCAGCCGTCCCTGAGGCTGACCCGAGCTCGGGAGCTGCCCATCGCCCTCTGGGGTGGGAAGGGAAGAGCTCCAGGCCTGACCCTCCCCTTCTCCAAAGGCGATGGCGCCTGGGCACAGTCTGGCCGTCTCCCGGCCTCCCCCGTGAAGGAGGAGGGGAGCCTCGAGTGCGGGGCGCTCTGGGCTGCCTCCGGGCCTTCCGGGGGGCTACTAGCGCCCAGATGCCGGACAGCTTCCGATCGCTGGGCCGCCATTTGGTAATGCCGGACGGGGTGCCAGAGCCACAAGGAGAGCAGACCCTGGCCTCGGGCGGCGACACGCTGGAGCCGGCGGCCATTTGCTTCTCCGGCTCATTCGACAGATGAGGAAACTGAGGCCGGCAGGGTTATGTGACTTGGCCAGGGTCTCCCAGCTAGGCAGTGTCTGAGGCCAGATGGGAACTCGGGTCTTCCTCCCTCCAGGGCCTGGGCTCTACCCAGGGTGCCCCCGGCTGCCCCCACCCTGAATCAAGCTTATTTTATCCTGATGAGAAAGGATGCGGCACCCCTTCGCTGTGGGCCTGCAGGGCGGCGCCGCCATGATGCTCCTTCCGGGAGGCTCCGGAAAGCCCTCCCAGGTCCCCGTCAAGGGCTTCCTGCTTCCTGCCATGTCTGGTGGAGGGCCGTGGGGGCTGCCCGCAGGATCATGGAGGACGGCCCACGGGGGGCGGCCTCAGGGAGGGTGGAATCCCCCCTCCATCAGGCAGGGGAGGAGCCTGGCCCACGGCACAGCTGGGGCCCATCTCCCAGCCCCACCGGAAGGGGTGGGGTGAGTCCAAAGCCCTGGGTTTGAGTCTCACCGCAGGCATTTAAAGCCTGTGCAGCCTCGAAGCGATGTCTCTGCACCTCGTTTCCTCCTTTGGAAGAGGAGCGGAAGGGGAGCCTTTTTTGGGGAGGAGGGGCCGCACCTCGTCCCTTCGCTCCCTCCTCCCCAGGTCCATGACCATGTCCTGGCTTGTCTGTGCCTCAGTCTCCACGCCTGAAAAATGGGGAGGATAAGGATGTTGTCTTTAACATACAAGAGCCGGCCACGTGCCTAACTAGAACCCATCACCGAGAATTCCCTCAACTCCTCCTCTGGCAGCCGCCCCGGGAAGACCTCCAGGAAGGGGTGCCCTTCCCCACCCCCACCCCCCAGGCTGCTCCTTTAGCACAAGGCGAACAGGGTGAAGTGACTTGGCCAAGGTCACAGAGCTAGAAAGTGTCTGAACTCAGAAAGATGATTCTTTGACGCTCTGGGCTGCCACATCCACCCAGAGCCTCCCTTTGTTGACCCCTCTGGGACGGAGTAGAATGAACCGGATCGCCCTTTCCTGTGGCAGAGCTTTCTGGGCTTCCAGACAGCCATTCTGTTCAGCAGGTGTCCAACATTCTTAGTTCTCGTCTTGCTGTGGCTCCCACTTGTCAGTGCTCCCCTGCTGCAGGTCTCAGCAAGGCTGCTCTCCCCCTGTGGGTGTCATGTCGTGTTGTGGCGGTGGCGCAGTGGGGGATGTGTGTGTGTGTCTTGAACCCAGTCCCATGGCCTCGTGTTTCTCCCAGACTCCCCACCAGGCCCCAGGGCTGCTGGGGACAAAGAGACGTCCTGGAGTCTTCCAGAGGGTGGCCTGAGCTCCTCCCAGGGAGCCACCCTCATGGACTCCAGCAGAAAAGCATCTCTGAACGGGGAGACGCAATGACGCTGGTTCTTCCAAACATGGCGGAACCGTGGCAGAGGCCTTCCTCGGAGTCTCCGGGCTCCAGGTTTCTCCGTCTTCAGGACATCCATGCAGGAAGCCCCAGAGACGGCGGCTTTGGGGCTTTGTTTGTAAACCACCAAAGCGGCACAAGAAAGAGGCACCCGAGGAGGACCATAGGGAGGGCTCGCTAGCTTTTCTGCGGGGGGAAGCCCTGAACTCTGGCATCGCCAGCTCTCTCAGTCTAGGCTGAAGGCAGGCTGGGAGCTTACTTGTTTTTCCAATTACGCATAAAAATCATTTGAACCCTTTAAAGCCACGGCGATGCCGCCGTCTCTCCTCCTGCCTTCCCCCCCCCCCCCCACCCTCACTGAGAAGCCAAATGATTCAGGAGATCTTAGAGACATCAGGCACATCCCGCAGAGTGCCGCCCCAAAGCCTGGCTCCCGCGCCTTCCCACCCCCTTTCAGAGCTGCGTCCTGGCCCCCAGCAGCGACCCCCGGCTCTCGGCAGCAGGGCTGGCCACGGCCAAGGGGCCGAGCACCAGGGCACGGGCCTGGCCTTCTGCGCAAAGGACATTTTGCTGAAAATCAGAACAGATGAGCTCCTTCTTTCATTTCTGGGATGGAAAGAAGCGGAACAAACACAAACAAAAACAGATTTCCAAGAACGAAAACATCGTGTTCTTCCTTAACTTGGCTGGAAGGAGCTCTCTTGGGCTCTCCTTAGAAATCCAGCCCATCCACAACGATTTTAAGCCAGAATCTGGGCCTTAAATGTCAGATTGCCACTGCTTTAATGGCCAAACGAACAAGGGTCGCACACCTCGGAGCGCAGCAAGCCGCTTGCGCCTCTTCATTTTTCTTTTTATTATTGGTCTCCTCCTCCTTTTCCTCCTCTCTCTCCTCCTTTTCATCATCCTCCTCCACTTCCTTTTTCTCCTCCTCCTCCTTTTCTTCCTCTCTCTCCTCCTTTTCCTCCTCCTCCTCTCCTTCCTTTTTCTTCTTCCTCCCCTCCTTCTTTTCTTCCTCATCTTCTTCCTCCTCCCCTTTGATTTCCCTTCCCCTCTCTTCTTTTCTCTCAATGCTGTCATAATGTGGAGAGATGTCGGCCGTCCATGGGAGCCCTGTGATGTTCCTCTATCTGGGCTGTTTTGAATTAACCTTTCCCCAAGTTTTCTTCTAACTCAATGCCTTGCTGTGACTCAGTGCGTGGAAACCACTATGAAATCGTTTAAATACTCTTCCATGATGTTCTTTAGAAAATCCAAAAGGTTTATAAGGGGAAAATCTTCTGGAAGAATCCTGATTTTTTTAAAGAAATAAGCGGCAAATGTTTTCAGTCTGCATTTTTTAGCATCGCCTGCAGAAGAACTTTCCTATGAAGAGGGAGCTCCGAAGGAGGCCGAGTGAGTGACTTCACAGAAGGAAGAATGAGCAGCCCTGGGCAGAGTTTACCTTAACATGGAGAAATCTTTGACCTACATAAAAAAATGGAAGAGACGACTTTGAAGAGGTGGCGGCCCCCAACCCCGGAGGACTTCCTGTGGAGGCTGAATGATTATTTGTCAGGGATATCCATAGAGGGGATGCTTGCTCAGAGGAGGTAATTAAGGAGCTTGAAGCAGGCTGAGGAAGACTCAGATGATGGTAACCAAATCGAGTTCTTTCCTTTCTCTTTTCTCTCTGCCTTAAAAGAGGTTGTGTCCCTGTTGAGGAGATAACGTGTAACTTCAGGGAAGAAATCCGAAGCCACGTGCCTTAGTCACCATTGCCTAACTGAAGAAAAAGTTCTTGGCTAAGGCTGTCTAGCAATGCAAAGAAAGGAGGGAGCTTTGGTGCCAACCAGCCTTGCTATAGATTGAAGCAGTGCCCAAACCACTGAGAGCAGCATATGGACCCTAGAAAGCTTCTAGCCATAATATTCAGGAGGCATTGAATGCAGTTACTATTTTGCTGAAGGGAAGCTCAAGTGAAGTATGGATTTGAGCTCCTGACATTGGAGAGAAGGCAGCGATCTGGGCCTACATGTAGTATTTCTTTGCATCTTGCTTCAAATGGTATTTTTTCTCAGTTAGTAAGTAAACTGGCCTAAGTAACTGCCATTTGTTGTATCAACATTTACATGCCCAAACCGGAATAAATTGTTCTTTTTTTCTAGAAAAGGTTCCATTGCTCGGATGGCTTCCATTGATCTCTTACTTCTCTCAGTCGTCTTCATTTGGACTTAGGCGGACCATTAGCTGCCAACTTGGGCATCATTGCCCAGCGGATGGCAGAGACCCAAATTTCACACCCAGTGCAGAAGAGAACCAAAGTCACCACCCCCAGGGAAGCCTCCCAGATCTGTGTCTGTCCGAGGGAGAGGAATAATCATATCCAGAAAGCTGACTTCTCCCAATGGGCTTGTTCTCTTGAACCCTAATCACCCTATGAAATCAAGTCGGAACTTGTTAGCACCAAATTACCATTTAGCAGTTAGGAAATGTCTTCACAGTTAATGTCAAAACAAGGAGGAGAAAAAGAAACTTTAATCCACCAAGTCCCTGCTCAGCAAAATAACACGATGCTGCCTTCAGATCTCATGCTGGAATTGAACTCGCCTCAGAGACTCTGCCATAACTTGGGGGAAAGAGGTTTAAAAGGTTGTCCTGGTTTACCATTTAGGAAAAGAGGGAGGCTGAGAAGCGTTCCGGCCCAAACTGGACCGGGATTTCCAGATAATCCCATCCCAGGGGGTCACAGGCGGCTCCTCACATGCCTCCTTATTCCTAATCCTCAACAAAGGAGAGCTTTACTGGGATCTTGTGTTCCAGCTGCACCTGGCCCCATCCCTTGGTCTGTTTGGGCTGCCCCTTGAGTCGCATGAAGCCAGGGAAGAGGGAAGAGGAACGGGGAACGCTCCCCTGTGCCCGTTCTCATCCTTTCCTCCATCTTCATTGCCTTTCCCATTGAGATGGCTTCAGGGGCTGTAAATGCCTGGTGAAGAGGAGTTACAGAGGACACCTGGAGCCCATCGACATTCAGGAATGGGCGCGTCGTCTCCCGAGACAGGAATCTCTTTACAAAGGAAGTGGGGGCCGAAGACCACATCAACGATGAGAGCGAGCAGAAAGGAGCGAGAAGGAGACCTCAGAACCGGCCTCTCCCTTCCGAAGAAGAGAACTTCTGTGGCTCTATTAGAAGGGGAGGCTGGGCGAGAGGTCACGGGAGCCACCAAGAAGTGGCCTCTCACCTTCACTGGGGTGAGAATGACAGACAGACAGGACCAACCAGGATAGGGAGACCAGGCTTTACTGCCAAGCTATTAACTGTCACAGGAATGGCGGTTAGGCCAATGGTCACCCAGCTCACCTAGGCCAGGGCCTGTGGAACCAGCAGGCTACAGGTAAAAGTATATATAACAGTTTAATTGAGGGAAACAATAATGATGGATGGAAATAAGGGATTCTCTACTTACAACCCAAGGGCAAACCACAGGGGCAGGGAAGGACTTATCTACACTATTCTATTGACCAAAGCCAGGCAGGGCCCAAAGCGAGCAGCACTGAAGTCTCAGCTAAAGGGCCTGAGGATGGCTTTTAATTGGGGTCTCACGGTAAATCCAAGGATGGTCACAGGATGCCAAGAGCCAACTCCACCAGGTGATCCAAGGCCCCCAGGTAGAGAGGGTGCGCTTGCCATGCTGTCCACCAGATCCCAAACCCCTCCCCCACAGGAAGCACCCCGAGGTGCTGCGGAGGCCCCAGCAGACGCCTCTCTTAAAGCCCTCCTACAGGCGAGCCCACGGTGCCCCGATGACTGACGGCCACCGAGATAAAGCAGCCCCGTCTCCTCGGGCCGGACAAGTCACCCCTCTGATCGCCGCGCGGCCGAAGGGCCATTTGTTTCGCGGCAGTAAGAACGAGCATCACGACGCGAGCAGGACGCACGAAGGCCACAGCAGGCCTGGGTTGCTGCTGGTGGTCAGTCGTTTCAGTCGTGTCTGACTCTTTGGGAGCCCATTTGGAGTTTTCTTGGCAAAGATAAATGAGTGATTTGGCATTCTCTTCTCCAGCTCATTTTACAGATGGAGAAACTGAGGCAAACGAGGTGAAGCAGCTCGCTCAGGGTCCCAGAGCTCAGAAGTAGCTGGTCCTAGCTAAGGCTTTTGAGGTTTAAAAGTTAATTATAAGGGGGAAGCTGGGTAGCTCAGTGGATGGAGAGTCAGGCCTAGAGGTGGGAGTTCCTGGGTTCAAGCCCGGCCTCAGACACTTCCCAGGTGGGTGACCCTGGGCAAGTCACTTGACCCCCATTGCCTACCCTTACCACTCTTCCACCTATAAATCAATACACAGAAGTTAAGGGTTTAAAATTAAAAAAAAAAAAAAAGTTATTATACTTGAGATAACCCATGGGTGGAGAGACCATTGCGTTCATCTCAGACGTCACAAAAGACATTCACTGAAGGAATACGGTAAGGAAGACTCAGGGGGAGCCTGCCTGCTGCCATGAGGTATTGGAAGGATCGTCCTTCTTAGCTCCAGAACGCAGACCCAGCAGCAGTGGGTAGAGATCGCCAAGAGACAAATGGAGGACTTCCTAACAATTCCTGTCCAGAAAGGGAGTGGGCTACCTTGTGGGGCTTCTCTTCCTTGGTGCTCACCAACAAGAGCCACCGGGATGACCCTTCGTTGGAGATGTTGTTTTGGAAAGTTTGGGGGAGGTTTTGGGGGAGGGCGATGGCTTCAGAGAGGGCTCTTCCTCGCTCTGTGATCCTTGGTTCTGAGCTCCACCAGCTTAGTCTCTGGGAACAAGTGCCTAGACAGAGCCCGTTTGCTAAAGATTCACAGAACACAGGATCTTAGATTCAGAACTAGAGAGAACTAGAGAGCTCATCGACTAATCCTCTGCCACTGCCCAAAAGGGGTTAGTAAGGCCCAGAGAGGGAACGGCACTTGCCAGAGATCATTCGTGTCTTAAGAGGTAGAAGGGACCGAGACGCAAATTCTGATTTCTTCCCCTTAGGACTTGTATGGTCTTGGACAACTCCTTGTCTTCTCTGTGCCTCGGTTTCTTCAACTATAAAATGGGGAGGGGGTAGTCTGTATGTAGGGCACAGAGCCTCCTTAGGTCAGCAGGAGGAAGGTGAGGAAAGCAGGACAGATAAGGCTGGGGCCGGCAGGTTGGAGCTGATCGTTCCTCTCCGGTATCGGGACGATTAGCCTGACAGTTCAGCTCTAGGAGAAGAGGGGCCAAATTAAAATGCTGACAATAATGACGTTAATGATATAACTCGGGCTACATAATGGCTCCCAAATGTTCCAGAGGAAATTAAGACCTTCAGACGGGCTCGAGACCTTCAAAGTTAATGATACCAGATCTGAGCAGCTCAATAGAGAGCTTAGCCGCGCTTGGAGACGGCAATCGCGACGAGCGAAGATTCTTAATTTCCCGCGCATCCATCTTTCGAACGACCAGCTAAGAGATGCATTTCCCACACAGTAAACATTTTTTTTAGGTTAATTGCCCTCCAGTGCCAGATCCATTAGGAAAGGAAGTGAAGGAAGACCCCTCCTGTTCCCTTCTCACTCACGGCGGCTTAAAGCAAACATCGCCCTCCGAGGCGGCGATGATCTCTGCTGGAAAGAAGAATGCGTGTTATTGGGAGTAGCCCAAGTCAGGAGAAGGGCAGAGGGGAGAAGGAGAGGGAGGGGAGCGCTGCAAGTCAGAGTGCTGCCCGGGCCCTGGGTGTCCGTCCAGGGGTGCCCAGGGCAGGGACGGCAGGGGCGCAGTGGGAAATGGGGGCGCTCCAGCTTCCAGGAGATTCTGCGGGGCATCGGGAGAGCCTCGGCTTTGGAGTCACAGGACCCTCGGAACCCCCGGGCCGAGCCTCTGGGTCTTTCTGTCTAAAATGGACCCGAGGGCTCCCGAGCCTGCGCCCGGCTTGGAAGCCTCCCCCGACGCGCAGGGACAGCTCGAGACTTGCAGCCATACTGTGTCATCATGTCTCTGCTTTACCACAACGTGCCTGTTTCGACACGCCGGCTCGGGGAAATCTCTTTGGCATCCCTGGCTGGCATGTTCCCCTTTGCCCCCGCCCCCAAGCGCCCCACACCCACCTCCACTCCAGCTAGTGGGTTCCAGGAACACGCAGGAGTTGTGGGAAAAGACAACCCCCGGCAGCAGGAGACATGCTGGCCCTGCCATTGTCACAGCTCACCTAGCAGCGAAAGCAGAGAGTCTCCCAAAGGGAGCCTGGACAGTTTAGAGGGAGGCAGCCTCTGGCTTTGCCCTGGGACCATCCATCAGTGAGGTCTGAGAGCTAGTGAGAGCCAAACTCTGAGGGAGGGGCCCTGGGTTCAAATTCTGCCTTGGCTACTTCTCGCCCCAGGAGCCTTGAGAAAGGCCTTCTCTCTGGCCTCAGTTTCCCCTCCTGTAAAGTCAGACTTCCGTGACATGTCTCAGCCCCCGAGCTCTGCTCCTTTCTCTCTGGGGAGCCAGGGTCACTGCTAGGGCCACCGGCTCTGGGGAAGAAAATGCTGCGAGAGGCAGAGCAGAGTCTGTGGGAAAGACATCCTGAGAGAGGGTGGGATGGAGTCAGAAGAGGAAGCATTGCCACTTCCCTTTCGGGTGCAGTAAAAATAGCTCAGGAGCTCGAGCAGGGAAAACATCCATTTCTACCCGGAATGTTGGCGTCTGAGCCAGCCTTCCTGCCACCCGCCGTTCCCCTCCTCCCCTCCGAAAGGTGCCACTCGCCCCCGGCCTCTTCCAGGGAGGCTTTCTTTCCCTTTAGCCTTTG
Organism: Gracilinanus agilis; assembly: GCF_016433145.1. Lineage (NCBI taxonomy): Eukaryota > Metazoa > Chordata > Mammalia > Didelphimorphia > Didelphidae > Gracilinanus > Gracilinanus agilis. The sequence continues at coordinate 520,229,685 of NC_058133.1, forward strand.
GGCTCTCGGAGGTCCCCGGGTGCCAGCCTTTGCGGGGCCTCCTGGACGATGGAGGCTCCCCGTTGGCCGACTGGCTTAGTTCCTGCCCGTCTCCCGCAGCCTCCTGACCGGGGCGGAGGGCTCCGCAGCCCGAGCCGGGCCAGGGAAGACCGTTTCTTCCTGTCTCCGAGCCCGTCTCTTCACCTCACATCGAGGGTCTCCTCTCGGGGTCCTCCCGTCCGATCCTCCTCGTTCTAGTCTACGGAAGTTTTCGGAAGGCCACACGAATGCGGACGGGTCCAAGGAAGACCCAATGCGCTGCCCACCCGGAAGAGAGCTCAGGCCTTGGGGCGAGGGAGGTGGCAGCCCCAGCGTTCTGCGGGGATCCTTCCACCCAGGACCCCTCCGAGGCTCTCCCGCCCTCGCCTCCTCCTTCTAAGGCCTCCGTCCCTCCTCCAGGAGGCCCAGAGAGGAGCCTGGGCCCGAGGCTGCCTAAGAGCGGGTCGGCGAGGCAGGAGGAGAGGCCCCCTGGCCAGCTGACTTCATGGGAGGGAGGTGGGAGGAATGAGCTCACATGGATTACGTACCTCAGACATTCCTCGGGAGGACAAGCCGGGACAGCGCGGCCACGCTATGGCGAGCTCTCCTCTTCTCTCTCGCTGTGCGTGTGGGGAAAAGCTGTCAGATGGGAGCCGCTGGCTGCAGAGGATCCCTTCCCTGGCACCGCCTGGAGCAGCCGCCCTGGGCTGGCGAGGCCACCCCCTGCTCTGTTTGTGTGCTCTTAGAATCACGGCCCAAGCGAGCCGGGGCACCGGCGCCGGGTGCGCGGTTCTGGCTGGCAAACCCTAAATTCGCCCCTTCCCCATCCCAGCATCCCTTCTTTGCTCTTGGGCCTCCTTTCCTGCTCCTGTGGGCTCTGCATTCAAGGCTAATTGGGCTGCCGGCGGCAGACAGAGCCGGGAGGGCCTCAGAGGGCGCCACGGAGATGCTCGGCCTTTACAGTCATATCTGACTCTTCCTGACCCACCTGGGGTTTTCTGGGCAGACACTGGAGCGCTCGGCCATGTCCTCCTCCGGCCCATTTTACAGATGAGGCAACTGAGGCAAACGGGGTCAAGAGGCCGGCTGAAGTCTGCCCAGCTAACGAGTGTCCTGAGGCTGGATTTGAGCTGGTGAAGGGGAGTCCTTGCCGCGGCACCATTACTGTCCCGGGGATAGACCTTCCCCTTCCCTCTGTCGTCTTCACGGACTTCAGCTCTCAGCAACGCCACAAGCCATCGTCGGGGCCCTGCCGGCCCCTGGGCATTGTCTGGGGGGCTGAGAACACAAGGGAAGCCGCACCAGCGCCTGCCTTCCAGGGGCTCCCCGGCTGCTGACTCAGAACCCCAATCCACGAGCGTGTGTGAGGTCCTCGGGGGGTGCCAAGCTGGGCCCTGGGGAATGCCAAGGCCGCGTCACCCAGACAAAGGCCCTTCCCAGCGATGCCCCTGTGCCCACGGGCCACGCCTACGACACTGCCCTGCTCGTCCACCAGGGTGGCACCCTCACGGCCATCCTGGCTTCCGTGGTGGTCCTGCCGCTTCCTCCACCTCCCAACCTCTGCTCTTCGGTATTCGAGTGGCCTCCCGGGGCCGCCCCTTGGGCCGGTGGGGGGGGCAGGAGGAGTTCCGCCCGGAGCACCGGCCACACCAACTGGCCACACGAGATGTTCCGGCCAGCGACGGTCCTTTCTGCAGGCCCTGGAAGAGGCGCTTCAGCGCGTTACTAATGGCGAAGGCCCAACGGCACCAGGAGGCCCAGAAACCCTGACTCGGGGGGTCTCCGGAGCCGCCTCTGCTGCAGGGCAGAGAAACTCTGGTAGCTCAACATCGCAGAGGCCTTCCGATGGCGGCGGGGTGGCCGGGCCTGCCTCCGGGATCCATCCTTCGGAGTGCACAGCGAGGGTGTTTGAAGCGCTCACCGACGTCCCTAATTAATTTCCAATTAAGAGCTGAGTCGGGTGTTTACATCACACGAGCCAAAGCGTGACTCCAAACTGGGCCTGTTTCTGAAGTTTGCTGTCCAAACGCTGCGCGGATGCATGCCAGACAGGTGGGTAAACACAGAGGCGCGGAGAGAAGCACAGGGAAGTGCGGTCCCAGCTCCTCCGGGAAGGAGCGCGGCGACACCCAGACCCGCTCTCTCCGAGGGCACCTTGGGGAGCGCTTCTGAGATCAGGAGAGGGGGAGCCGCGGGCCCGAGACGAAGAAGACCTTCAGCTTCGCCCCTCGCTTCACCGCTGCTCTGCTCTCTCCGGAGGGGGAAAGCGTTTGTCATTGACTCCTTTGCAAGTCTGGACTTTCCTTCCTCCTCCTGGGCCCAACGACCTCCTGGTCCTCTCCTTTCCCTTGGCAGCACTTCATGCAGCTCTGCTCCCTTCTTTTGCTACAATAGTCCTCTAGCATGACAATCACGAGCCGCAGTCTGTTCAGCCATCGCCCATTTGTGAGGGTCCCCCCATCCCCATTCTTTGCCACCGCAAAAAGAGCCAGTATAAACGCTTTGGTGCCGACGGGTCCTTTTTCATTCAGTCCCTCCGAGATTCAGACCCAGGAGGGGTAGCGCTGGATCAAAGGGTGTGCACGGTTTGAGAGCCCTTTGGGCATAGCTTCAAATTATTTTCCACAACAGCTGGGCCTGTTCATTGCCACCCACCATTCAGTAGTGTACCTCTTCTCCCCCAGCGTCTCCAGCATTTGTCATTTCTGAGAGGTATGAGGTGTATCTCCGACTTTTTTCATCTGCATTTCTCTAATCAACAAGGATTTAGAGCATTTTTCATATGGCTATAGATGGCTTGGATTTCGAAAACTTCCTGTTCATATTCTTTGACCATCAATTGCAGAATAGCTCTTATTTATAAATTTGACTTAGTTCTCCATATGTTTGAAAAATGAGCCCTCCCCTTCCTTTACCAGAGAAACTTTATATAAAAATGCTTTATTACTTCATTGTCTATAGAACACCTTTTAGCAGAATGCAATTTCCCTGATTATCTCTTTTAATTAGACCTATTTTTGAGTTTGCTTTGAGATCATGATTGCTTCTCTTGCCTTTATGACTTCAGCTGAAGTTCCAGTCCTTTATTTTAACTCTGTGTGTGTCCTTCTGTTCCAAGTGTGTCTCTTATACAACGTATTGTTAGATTCTGGTTTCTAATTCATTTTGTTATCTGCTTCACTTAATGGATGATATCATCCCATTCACATTTATAATTATGATTACTGATTGTATATTTCCCTCTTTCCCATTTTCTTCTGTTTATTCTTTCTTTCTTTCTTTCTTTCTTTCTTTCTTTCTTTCTTTCTTTCTTTCTTTCTTTCTTTCTTTTTCTTTCTTTCTTCTTCCTCTCTTTTCTTCTTTTTTCTACCTCCCTCATCTCCTGTCCCTCCTCAAAAAATCATTTTACTTTCTAAAGACTTCTTCTCATAATCTTCCCTCCTTTTTATCATCTTCTTTCTCCTATTTCCTTAATAGGTAACATATATTTATATATATAACTGATCTATATATTCATACATATATACATTTGCACACACACACACACACACACACACACACACATATATATATATATATATATTCTTCCCTCTTTGAACCAATTCCAGTTCCAATGAGGTTGACATTGCCTGTCCCCCTCCCCTTCCATTTTCCCCTCCATTGTAAAAGCTATTCCTTGTGAGGTTCTTTGACATGAGGACATCTTCCTCATTATTCCTCTCCTTTCCCTCTTCTTCCAGTGTCTCCCATTTTACAGATAATCAACCTGAGGCCCAGAAATAGGAAGATGCTTTTTGTGTGCCATGGTGGCCAATCACAAATCACAAGTCTTGGAGGAAGTTCTCTTGACTTTGTGATTGTCGTCGGTGGAGTGTGGGGCAGAGACTAGGAGACAGTCATTCCAACAACATATTTGTTGCCCAAGTCTGATTAACATCAGAAGACTGGAGCAACCTATAGTTGGGCCCACACAAGCCATCATGAACCCAGCAAATAATTTTCCCTGATCTCTGGAGATGGAATATCCTCACTGGAGTTGGTCTTACTATATAACAGTAGCAAATTGTTGTTAAACATAAAATATGAATTCAATTACTTGCCTAACAGATTAACTTAGTTCATCATGAAAATGGGATTATTCTTATTTATTGAATGCATTAAAGGAAAAATCAACCAACTTAAAAATGCATGCAATGGATGTTGAAATTATTTCAAATACAATAAAATTTCTAATACAATAAAAAGGCAATATTGTGTTCTAATAACAAAAATAAAAATATTTCTAATACAGCAAAAAAGTCTAAATACAATAAAATACCCCAAATCTGTGATTTCTAATACAATAAAGCCAGGTATTTAAATAATCGAATGCCTGCAATTGTGGATCTATACTGACTCTTTGATTCCATTCTGAAGCAATGCCAATCAAATCTGTGCAAAATAATTTTCATATCATAATTAAAATGTTACATAGTTCCAAGCCTCAACCTATCGTTCACATACTTTTGCGTCATTCAAATGCTTTTTATTGTAATGACTGAACCGAAGGAATATTTAAATTATCAAACCTTTCCAGAGGATGGGCTTCGTACCGAGAAAGTACAGTTCCTGAGCCTTCTGACTATGTAGGTAGAGAGCAGGGGACCGGAGAGATTCCCTCAGAGAATGGCTGATGTTAGCCAATGGCAGATTTCAGGGATTCCCCCTGGAGCAGGGGCACAAGGTTCCTCTGTTTCACCTCTTTCTCCTGAACATTCAGGGTTACACACCTGAGGTGGCTGCCAAGTTTCGTGCACCGGTTGATTGTGTGGTTTCAACAAGGACACCACAAGAGGTAGCTCAGCATCAGGAGACTTCGAACCCATTGGTTGTATAAGGGGGGGAAAAGGGGTTTTAGGGTTGAATATATTAAAGGTGGTCACCAGAGGATTGAACTCTTATCCATCCTCAATTAAGAATTATCTCAAATCAAAATTGACTTTTATGGAAATTTATTTACCTGAGAAGAGAGAGAGGAAGTACGGAGACAAGAATCTGTCCCACTGATTAGTCGAGGGCTAAAGGGCCTGAGGCCCAGAGGGGAATGGAGCAAACTCCACTCACAGAGTCTATAAAAGGAAGTTTCTTAATACAAGTTGGTCCGAGCTAGAACAACAGGGCTCAGGGTAGGATGGAGGAGGTCGCTTCCTCTTGTTAACAGGGAAGGAGAGTGGATTTGCTGAGCCACAGCTGGAAGGTTGCAGTTCTGGGGCTGCCCCAAGTCTGTAGGATATGCTGATGATCAGAGCCGGGGAGCCAAGCAAAAAGCACGAGGCTGCCTGTAGGAGGCTGAAGAGCTCCTGGGCCGACACATCTTTCACCCATAGAGCCTCTGAGCCAGTTAGCCCAGTGCATAGGGAGCATTCGAGAAATGCTTCTGGTTTATTTCTTCATGATTTCTGAGTCTGGGAATGGGAACCATTCTATTACACGTTCATTGATCGCTTAACAAAACACTTACCCTCCCCCCCCCCAAGGCCCAGCAGGAGAGAAAGAGCCCGCATCCTGATCCCATCTATGGCTGACAGGTCTGAGGTCCACACAAGTAAGTGGAGGAACCAGGATTCAAACCCGAGTCTGCTAACTCTACAGCACAGGACTCCCAGGCTAGGGGTGAGACAAAGAGATGATCGGGGAAGAGGCCTTAAAGTCCAGGTAAGGAAGCGGGAGCTAGCCGAGGTTGCGGAACTAGTTGCTGAGGTAGAGTTTGCAGTGCGAAAAGGTTGGGGCTGGAGGGTCTATTCTGGCTTCTGTGGGAGAGCTGCATGAAGTGGGGGAAAGACTGCCTTCCTCTCATGCTCTCCCCCGCCACCTCCCACTTGGGCTCGTCCCCTCAATTCATCTTGTGGCTTATTAGAAGAGTGAGCTCGTCTCTACTCTCCCTCCCAGCCCTGCCGTTCTGTGGACGGCAGAGGGAGCTTTGGAATCTCTGTGGCCAAATCTGTGGCCTAGAGGATAGGCAGGCCGGGAGAGCCGGCAGACTGCCTCACTGGGGAGAACTTCCGGATCAGATGGATCTCGTGGGTGTCCTAGTTGGCTGCACCCTGTGTGAGATGCCGAGTGCCTTTGTGTCTTCCGGGCCCAGCGCGGCCGTTCGCTAAATACGCGTCCACTTTGGGATAGATGGCGGGTGGACGGGTGGTCTAATGAAGGAGGACCGCGGAGGCCGACTCCTTCAGGCCGGGCAGCCCTAGAGATTTCGCTTAGAGGGTGTCATTCAGAAATGGCGCCCGTCGAGCGGTCCATTATGTTCCTGCGTTGGCCCAAGTTTCTGAAGCTCGCTGTTTACCAGAGCAAAGAGGCGTCGGGGAGTTGGAGGTGGTGCCGATGTTGCGTGGCCTCCGCCTGGGTCTCGAAGGCATCCTTCTCAGCAGCACGTGACGAAGGAGGCCCCCAGGCTGAGGCCCCACCGAGCAGAGCCCCATCCATGCACGTGGAGGGCGAGAAAGAATTCTTCAGAAGTCTCCAAGGACTTTCTCGGCGTTGTTGCGCCGGGCCCAAGAGCCCCATGAAGCCTTTAGCACCTCCTCGCAGGGGATCTCGCTCTCTTCACAGGACCTGCACGCCCTCCACACCTCGGAAGACCATCTCCATGACTCCAGGAAGCCGCACGCCTGCCCCCACCCCGCAAGTCCTCTTCCTTAGGAGGGGCTCATCCCACCTCGTCCAGCAGGCCTCGTCCATCCTCTGTCCCTGAGCCAGCACTGGAAGGCCCGCTTTCCTGCCAGGACTTGAGCTCCACCTCGGCGGGGAGACGGCCGCCCCTCGGCTCTCTTTTCCCAGACGCCGCCATGTGGCTCCCTGTCCAGGGCTCGCGGGTGCGTGTGAGCCTGTGCTCGCTCCACTGAGGCACGCCCGTCCTCTCCCCCCATGAAAGGCAAAAGCAAACAGTCAGAGACTTCCCAAGCCAGCCTCTCGGGGGATGGCCAGAGCCTGGGCACGGTGAGCTCCCGGGGAACAGCCGGCCCATTCCCGCTGCCCAGGAAGGAGGCTCCCCCCAGCAACGCTCACTTCTCCACGTGTGGGAGACACGAGCACATCTGCTGGCGCCCAGCTTCGGAGAGCGGGACAGCCTCGGGGGATTCTGGGAGGCCGGGAGGGGAGGGAAGCGGCAGAGGTCGGCCCGGAGGTTACTCTCTGCCGCAGACGATGCATTTACAAGTTGGGGCTGAGAGAAGGAAAGCACTTTCGGCTGGAAAATTCAAGCCTTAAATAAAAGACAGCCCTGGAAGCCCTGCGAGGCCTCGGACGCAGCCACAGAGAAGATCCGGATGGGGGAGCCAACGCTGCCCACGGAGGGGTCGCCCCGATGCAGCGGGAGAAACGGAGACTGCTTCAAGCGGAGCCCGACCTGGAAGGAGAAGGGGAAGGCCCAGCCAGGCACTGGACCTCCTGGTCCTCCGACAGCCCTGGAGTCGCTGGGATTATTAGCCCCATTTTATAGATGAGGGCATCGAGGCAGGCAGCCGTTAAGTCGGCTGCCCTGAGGCTGGACTTGAACTCACTTCTCGTTTTCTTGCTCTCCGCCTTAGCTGCCCCACAGCCGCCTCACGAAGGCCCAGCATTGCAGGGCTTCCGCTTCCAAAGTCTTGGCAGAAGGAGGTTTAGGGCGACCGCTGGTACCTTTGCCAACAGGAACCCCCACCCCAATAGGGCCGAAGTTCTCGAGAGACTCCACAAGCATCTGGAGGTCGTAGAATCTAACGGCCACCAACAGGTTTGGGGGGACAGAAGGCTCCCGAGACACCCTCCATCCACCCTGAGGCAGGCCCAGAGTAGGCGCTCGGAGGCGGGCTGCTCTTTGTAGCCGCGGTGCCTCGCCAAGCGCCTGGCACTTACCGAGGAGTTCGGGCCTGCTCGCTAACTCCCCGATTGCCCCAAACGATGAATGAACAAGTGTCGTGCGCGAGTTCCCCCGGAGCTCCTCTAGGGGGGTTACTGCCAGCACCCCGACTTCCATTGGCTGGCTGGTGGGGCGGAGAAAGGTGGGAAGAGAGGAATCGCCTCCGCATGCAGCCTGCGAGTTCTAGGGCCCAGGAGCAAGGGGAAGGGGGGACGGAGAGGAAGAGTCTGAAGGAGAGGCAGGGCCTGGGCAGCGAGGGAGGAGGGAGGCATCAGGCCGGGAGGGGGGATGAAGGCTCTGTGCAGGGGCCGCCTGAATGGCGTCTGCTCCATCTCCAGAACCAGGTCTCCCCTGGTCCATCTTGTGCCCCCAGGAGGAGACCCGCCCAGTCCCTGCCATACTCCCAGCAGGCACTGCTTTCCTGTCCGTGTCAGTGGGCAGATTCGTGCCCCTCTGCTTAGACTCCAGAGCAAGCCTGGGGAAGGTGGCCAGCTCGGCTCCGGGAGCTCCCAGGGGCAACACAGGGCGCTCCCGTCTACGCTGCCAGCCTGGCCCCGTCTCCTGGGGGTCGTCTGACCCGTCTGCTTCCGAGGTTAGACACAGCCAATTAATAGGAATTTATTAGAAAATGTAAAATGAATGAATGAATAAAAATGAATACGAGCTTTAAAAAGACTTTCTCAGGCACCTACTATGTGCCAAGGGCTGTGCCCTGTGTTTCCTCTGTTTGGAATCCTCCCCATCTTTATCCCCCCCCTCCCCCCAGCTTCCTTGGCTTCCCTCAAGCCTCCCATGCAGTCCCTTTGCCTCCAGGAGCCTTTGCCGATCTTCCCCTCCTGACCGTCTCCAGTTTGCCCCCAACACGCTCCTTAGACTGTGAGTTCCCTGAGAGCAGGGGCTGCCTTTTGCCTTCCTTCGTACCTCCAGCATCCAGCCCGCCTGGCGTACAGCAGAGGCTTCCTAAGTGCTTGTGGGCCGACGATGGATAATGGCCCAGTGGCTGCCCCTTCAGACGTCTCCGGGCCTCCCCAGCACAGTCTCGTCTGTCTCTTAACGACAGGATTTCAGTGCTCCTGGTCCGGTGCTCCTGGTCCGGTGCTCCTGGTCCGGTGCTCCTGGTCCGGTGCTCGTGGTTCGGTGCTCCTGGTCCGGTGCTCCTGGTCTGGTGCTCCTGGTCTGGTGTTCCTGGTCCGGTGCTCCTGGTTCTCCTGGGTGCCCGGCATCCCCTCGAGGCTCCTCGCTGAAGCAGCATGTGGTCTGGCTCAGGTAGAGAAGGCTGGCTTGGGAGCCGCACAATCTGGGTTCGGAGCCCAGGGCTGCCCCTGCCCGCCTTGGGGATGGCGCCCAGCATAGGTGGGCATGACGAAGGGACTTCATGAATGTTTGCCGATCGTCCCTCCCCCGCTCGGCCTCCTCCTTTGTCCAGTGAGAAGGTCTGACTAAATACCTTCTAAGGCGGCTACGATCCTCCGGGAGGGAAGCTCGCCGTCCTTCTTCAGCCGTGCACCCCACTGAGGCAGGGGAGCTCCGGTCAGCCTGGTCTCCATCACGCTGCGCCCACATCACCTCCGCTGCCTAGACAATCCCTCCCTCCTCAAAGCCTTTCTTCTTGCTCCCCATCTCAGGAGCCCTTTCCCCAGGGAGCTTCTACCTCAGTTTGACTCTACTCTTATCTGTCACGTTCTCCCATGAGTTCACCACAGGAGGTGTGCCTCACATGCTCCATGAACGCCTTCCTCATTTCCACCTGATATTTCCAGGCTACCCATGGAGCCCTCAGGCCGTCCATCTCCCTGTTACCTTTCAACCTCCCCACCAGGTCAGCTCATCTCTTCCAATCATGCCACTCCTCAATCTTCAGAACCTTTCAGAGGTTCTGTGTCAAAGTCTGTACCATCCATGTGGGCCTCTCTGGGACCTTCTGTGTGACGCTAATGTTGATTGTTTAATTCTCCAGAGATCATATTTCTCTGCCACATGGCAGTACTGCTAGAGCACTGGAATTAAAATGGTGAGTTTCTGAAGCTCGGTGTCTGTGTCTGAAAGGCAATCCAGGACTCCCCCTTCCTCCCTTCCTTTGTTTAAGTCCGAGTTCAGCTTCTCCATCTGTTTCATTTGTTCTAGAATTACATCCTGATGAGCAAGATCTATGGGCTGCTCATCCCAATAAATGATGTTATCTGGCCAACAGTCATTCTTCATCAACTTCTGTATTTGTCCTTTAAAAGTCCGAGGTCATCAAAGAGTTCCCTATGTAGCCACATTCATTCATTTAGATATGCTTCCTTTTATAGAATAACTCATCGGGAAACCTGTGATCATACTGACATAATTAAGACCTCTAGCTTCTTTTGGTCAAATTCCCTTTAGCTATAAGGAAACAATATTTTATTATTTTTTAAATCTTTTTCCCTGAAGTCTAGGATATATACTGCAAGTGACTATGCACAGTATTTCCTTCCTTTGCTATTAAAAACTCCAACTCATTTTTTTTCTATTTTTCCTTTGTTTCAAATCAACTGTGTTAGATTTAAAGCTAAAAGGCCAGGTCCCCTGTTGTTCCTCTGTCTTCTGAGAAATGAAAATATGAAGAAAGCAAGGTAAAGACATACAAATTAGCTTCATGCCCATACATGTAAGTCTAGATAAATATAGATGTATACACATGTACATATATACATGTATGTGTAACGATCTCTATATCCATCTGTCTCAATATAGATAGATATCAGTGGCCTGCTTTTTGGCAAAATAAGGCTCACAGCTTTATCTAGACAGTAGAGTTTTTCATTCTTCTCGACCTATCGCCTTTGTGACAATGTTTGCATTTGTTTCAGAAGAGTATTGTCTGTATCCTTCATCTGCACGGGTGAACTGTTGCCCAGTCTCACAAAGGTATTCCATTCTCTTTTATCCACATCTAATTTCTCTCTCCCATTTTGTTCTTTGTTTTACATTCGAGTATGCATTTCCTTGACCAAAAAATGTCACTTGCCTTCCTATTCCATCAGAGCTCTTTATTCTGAACAAAATATGACTTGGCCTTTCATCGCTGTACCCCATTCATAAAGCTTTCTCCCACTAAGTCTTAGTGAAATGGATGAGATCACTTTTTCCTCCTTTTATTAAAATGTCACGTTCTTTCTTTATGCTGGTGTGTCCAAATACTCAGACTTTTCACTATCACTCATGAGCCTCCCTCTTCTAGTACTGGATGCCTCCTCCGCTGGGATATTTTTCTCCATTCTGTCCTCCCCCATAGACTCTGCTTTTATGGTGTTATCTGGGGATTTTTCTCTCCCCCTCAAATCTCAGTGTAAAGCTCTCTTGTCTAGGTCATTGACTCTTTTTTGCAAAACACATTTTTCTCTGTCTTCCCAAGATGGGCTCCATTCCTTGGCAGGAACCTATTGTTCTGGAATCATAAGCCACGGTCCAGAAAATTAAGTCTTTTTTTCTTTCCTCCCTGCATGGCCAGATGTTCGTTTCCTACATTCTCCTTTCTCGTCCAAATTCCAACTGGAACTTCCAACTCTATTTAATTAAAAAGGAAAGGGAAACACGACCCAAGCCCCCAAGTCAATCAGTGCCCACCCCAGGACTTCAAGCCACTGAGTCAAAATCTCTGACTGTATAGAGAGAAAAGACCAGTGGTCAATGAGCTCAGGGAGTCTCAGCAGATGACTGGGCACATTTCTTCAGTTACATGGCCTGGGAATAGAGCAGACGTCCTCTGTGAACACTACAGTCTATCTCTGGCCTTCTCCAGACCCTTCAGACTGGAAAAGGTAGTGGATGATGGGGAAGGGGGAGATGTCTTGGGCTCTCATTCTTAAGATCCAGAGTTACGCATGGTGGACAGACAGTTTCCTACTTGCTTAGTAGAGCAAAATCAGAAACGTTTCTTTCTTTCAGGCTTTCTTCATAGATTTTCTCTTCTCTTCTGTCTGTGAACATTGAAGCTTCTCTGTTGGTCAATAATCCAACCATCTATATTTATTAAGCATCTACTCTGTGCCAGACATTTTGCTAAGCCCTGGGGACACGCAGAAAGGCAAAAGGCCGTCCTTGCCCTTGAGGAGCACACAGTCTACTGGGAGAGACAAGGAGATAAACCAATTATGTAAAAGATGAAGAGGAAGGAATGAACCAAGGGAAGGCTCTAGAATGAAGATGGGGTTCCCATAGAAGATGGGGTTTTAGTTGGGACTTAAAGGAAGCCAGGGAGGTCAGTGATCAGAGCAGAGGAGGGAGAGCATTCCAAGCATGGGAGAGATAGCCAGAGAGAATGAAGGCCCTGAGCCAAGAGATGGAGAGTTTTGTGCAGAGAAGAGCCAGGAGGCCAGGGGCACTGGATCAAAGAGTAGGTGGAGGGAGAAAGGTGTCAACATTTGGAAGGAAATGCTTCTCAAACCCTTTCCTTTTTTCCTCTTGCCAGGGACACCAGTTTGCATTTACAGAGGAGGTCCTTAATGGCCCCCAAAGGCAGGAGGACAAAGAGAGCACGGGCTCCACATGCCCATTAATGGTTCTCCCAGGGCCCACATTTCCTGTATCCTAAAATGTATCTGTGCTTTCTGGTTCTTCCTATAAACTAGACATCCCTGCTGCTTCCTCCCCCAAATGTAAGTGGATATGAAAATCGCTTATTTCTCTTCTTTTTTGGATTGTTTCTGGGACTGGTCATCTACTATGCCAATAGAATGAATTGTGGGTAATTGCTGAATGTTTACACACCCACGTGCATGTGCACACACACACACACACACACACACACACACACACACACACACAAGAAGCGCTTTCATTTTGGTAGGCGATGATATCTTGACTCGAACTAATGACTCTATAAAGGTAGAATTCCAAGTGTCAGCAACTAGTAATCATCGGGGCAGATATTGTGAAGCCTGAGGGCTCTCCAAGCCCTCCTTAAACAAACACCAAGCCATGAGGCCACCACATCTGTGTAGAAAAGGTAGAGTCAGATGAACTATTAACTCACAACAGCGCAAAATGCCAACGTCCCACTGTGACATTGCATGAAAATGGCTCATGCTCTTGAGGGGTGACCTCAGTCCCCTTGTAAGTGACTTGGAATCCCAATGTAGCAGCAAGAGAGAGAGGACGGCAGTGAGCCATCACGACGGTCACTTGCAGAATGAGAGCAATAAGCCGAAGCCTCATTTGGGGTGTGTGGTCTTGGGTCACTCTCCCGACTCCCAGATCCACTGGCTCTCACCTCGGATCTCCACGGTATTGGGGGGCGTCTCTTGAGTTTCTTAACTCAGAAGCTCCCACCAGTTTGCTTCCCACCATGATTCTCAATTGATATCAACTAGTCAGGCGAAAGTTAATTGAGTTTGGTATGCCCTTCAATTGGGGAATGGCTGAAGAAATTGTGGTATCTAGTGGTGATGGAATACTATTGTGCTCAAAGGAATAATAAACTGGAGGAATTCCATGTGAACTGGAAAGACCTCCAGGAAGTGATGCAGAGTTAAAGGAGCAGAACCAGGAGAACTCTATACACAGAGACTCATACACTGTGGTAAAATCGAATGTAATGGACTTCTGTACTAGCAGCAAAGCAATGACCCAGGACAATTCTGAGGGACTTATGGAAAAGATGCTACCCACATTCAGAGGAAGAACTGCAGGAGTGGAAACACAGAAGAAAAACAACTGCTTGAACACATGAGTTGATGCGGACATGATTAGGGATGTAGACTCGAAACAACTTCTCCAGTGCAACTATCAATAATATAGAAATAGGTCTTGATCGATGACACCTGTTAAAACCAGTTACAACCAGTGGAAATGTGAGTTGGCTATGGGGGGGGGGGAGGGCGAAGAAGGGGTGAAGTGGAAAATAAAAACATGAATCATGGAACCATGGAAAATTTTTCTAAGAAAATAAAATATTTTTTAAAAAGAGATAATTGAGTTAGCTTTTAGACAAGGGTATTCCTGAGCAGGTAGAGAAAGAAGAGATGGTGTGAAACATCCCACCAAACATCCCCAATGGGCCCGCTCATCAATACGGAGTCATGGGGAAATGGGTTCAAGCTGACAGCACACGCACAATAGGGGAATAATCATCAGGTCCTGGAAGTCCTTTGGTTGTAGTCTTGAAGTCACTCCACTTGGGAGCTGAGATCTTCCTGCTGAGATCTTCGTGAGGCTTTGAATCTAGGTCCAGTCCGCCTGCCCCCCTAGAAAGACACGACCGTCAGCCAGGAATGCCGCTAGCTAGCATGGTGATGGGGATATAGGGCACGCCTGGGGGTCCAGGAGAGACCAAGCCCAAGACTCGTCCCCATCCACTTGCTCGAATCTCTGCATCCTGGCACAAATACTTTGGAGACGACCCTCAGAGCACGAGCACGTTTCCGTGGTCATTTCCCGTGAACCGCTTCTCCTTCTGTTATTTCAGCCTGTCCATAGCTCTGGATCTGGCGTCTTTGCTTAATGGCTTGAGTTCTCACCCACTGAGGTTCTGAAGGTGCCGGACTTTCTCTCGCTTTCAGTGGGGTGGAATAACCGACTGACTAGCTCAATGGCCGGCCACTCTTGCTGCCGATTTAGTGATTTATGGTTCTGAAGCACTTTCAGCAGGAACTTGATCCTTAGATGAGTAGCAAAAGTATTGTCAACCTCCCTTTACAGACGAGGAAACTGAGGTTCAGAGAGATGACTGGAACAAGTTCACACGGCCCGGACGCAGACGATGTATTATTTCGTAGATCTTCTCCTGACATTCCTGGGCTCCACTTCCCAAAAAACCGTATCAGTGTCTGGCTGGACCCCGGCTGGCACCGAGCAGCCCCATGCCCAGGCCCGGGTAAGAAGAGGACAAGGTGAGCTGAGGCTCCCTGGGAAGGAAAGCAAGGCGTGAGCTGGGGCTGGGCTGGGTCAAAGGCAGGATTGCTGTTACCGGAGAAGTTAATCCGCAGCAGCTGAACTCCCCCCGCCTGCTTCCCCTTTCCAGCTGCAGTGACCTTAAGCGACTCAGAAGCACATGAAAGGACTCCAGCTTGAGGTGGGGACGCAATATTTATGGTCTCAATAAAAGCGAATTCCCTCATGTGAAATCCGAGTAATAGCAGCACAGAATTAAGGGCACTCCATTTGCTCGGCTAGCTCCAGACATTAAGGCCAAGGCAAGATTTTAGAAGAAGGAATGAGGGCATCTCACGAGGAGGAGGGAGACGCTGGGGGATGGAAGGGGAAGCGTGTCTATACACACCACAGAATCCAAAGAAAAACCTTAGAGACAAGCCTCCGTCCATCCTCCCCTGCCCCCACCAATGCATGAATCTCCTCGTCCTTCTCCCTGCTGGATGGTTCTCCAGCCTTGGCATAGTTGGCATGGACTCTCGCAGAAACAGGAAACCTCCAGATATGCCCCTTCTGACAGCTCTTCCCGTTAGAGAGCCCCTCCTTAGGCTGAGAGCACCCGCTGTGCCCCTGCTTCAGGAGTCTGCACGGAAGGACTGGGTTTGGAGGTGGGAGATCTGGGTTCAAATCCAGGCTACCTTCCCATATTAACTTTGTCACCCTGGCTAAGTCATTTCATTTCTCCATGCCTCCTCATGTACGATAAGAACTCTGATACTATTTCCCTCATGGGGTTAGCATTATATGATATTATATTATATTAATTACATCACACTATATCATATTATACTGTTATATTATATCATATCATACAATGCTATACTATGCTATGCTACACTATATTCTACTGTACTATATTCTACTGTACTATATTATATTATATTATATTATATTATATTGTATTGTATTGTATTGTATTGTATTGTATTAATTACATCATATTATATCATATTATACTATGTTATATCATATTATACTATGTTATATTATATTATATCATATCATATCATACTATGCTATACTATGCTATACTATACTATACTATATATTATGTTATGTTATGTTATGTTATATGTGTGTGATGCAAATTTCTTCAGAAGAGATTTTGCAGTAGAAAAAAAAGGAAGCCCTAATAGAAGTGATCTACCTCCCCCCAAGGTGTCTAGTTCTCTCCTGCCGAGATACTTCCAGTATTTTCCTTCCTCTGCCTCCTCCGGAGCTGCCTTGTCTCCCAGGACAATCCCCCTGTCCTGGAGTTGGAACACTTTCAGCTCTGGAACATCTGTTCTGGGTCCCCTCTTTCAGGCAGGGCCCCCCTTCCTCCCTAGGGCCATCTTCTATGTTCTAGGGCCACCTTGCTGGCTTCTACATGCCCTCTCTAATTGGAAAGTCTGATTAAATGAATGATGCCACGTCTGTGGGAAAGCTTTGGTCTACCTCCTCTCCTGTGACTCCACGCAGCATCCCTGGAACTTTCTGGGCCTTGTTGTGCTCATTAGAACATCAGCTCCCCGAGGCCAGGGACCGCCTTTCGCTTTCCTATTGGTATGGCACCTCCCACAGTGTTGGGCATGTAGGAGGTCCTTCGTTTTTCCCATTCCGACCCTCCTGTACCTGAGCTAAGCTGAATTTCCGATGTACCCCAAACCTTCCATCCCCCTCAGTTCTCCACATTCCTCCTGCCTGCCCCAAACGTCCCTTTACACGGATGCCTTTCTATCTGTTGTTTTTATGTGCCCCGAGTTTTCTCCCTGGGTCCCCCTCCCTCTTTCTCCCCAGGGAGTCACTGTTTAAAATGACTTTTTAAAAGAAAAAGAGAACAAACTCTCTCGGGATGTGAAACAATGTTACATGCTGTGCCATGTGTTCAGGCATGGACCACTCCTCCTCTTCCTGTGCCATGGAGCGGACCCAGATGTCTTCTCTTCTCAGCTCTCTTCTTTGGGGCCAGGCTTGGTCAGTCAACAGAACTGGCAGCTCTCAGTTTCCACTTTTGCCCCGTTCTCCTTCCTCCTGCGTCCACTTGGAGCTGGAGTCATTGTGTAGACTGTTTACTTGGCTCTGCTGACCTCTCTCTGCATCGGTTCCCATAGATCTTCCCAAGCTGCTCAGCACTCGTCCCTGCATCCCATACCATGTTTCCGGTAGCCCAGGAAGACTCCCTTACACTGACGGACCATGTTGGGTCGGCCGTTCTCTAATCAATGGCATCCGCTGAGTTTCCAATTCTGTCCTACCACAAAAAGTTCCTCTTTTCTTCTCAGCGACCCTCTCCAGGTACAGGCCTAGCAGTCTGACGGGAATATTTTAATTACTTAAAACTTAATTATTTATTACTTAAAATCTCATTACTATTTAAACCTTAATATCTAACCCCCTGTACTCCCAGCCTATTCGTCCCAATCACATGCGTAAACAAATCCCCAGAAGGAAGGAGGAGAAGAACTAGGTCCGCACATGAGCCTCTTCCTCAGTCCTGAAGCCTGGGCACAGGAGTTCTACCAATGTAGTCATCGTAACCAAATATCGGTGCCCCAACACTGAAATCACGGACTGGCCTCTCATATAGCCTTGGTCAACATTGCCAGCATCATCAGCGCCATTAGCAGCAGCAGCAGCAGCAGCAGCAGCAGCATCACATGACTAATTCTTCTAGAATCTCTGCTTTTGTTGGCGGGTCCAGGCCCTTCACCATTACAGACTGCAGCTCCTCTCTAACTGCCTCAATGGTTTTCCAGAATTGCTGAGGCCAAAACATTATTCACCTCCGGTTCTGCCCGCTGCGGAGCCTCCATGACCTCAGCTAGACTGTCCCCAGGACAACAGACACACAGAGGATCACCAAACCCATTCCTGCTGCCCCCTACTAGAGCTTGGGTTCTGCTGACCCCGCCTTGGAGAACCCAGGATTTCCTCTTGGCTCGGACGAAGAAGTGAGCTTCAGTGAAGGGTTTGCATCCTCCGCCTTATCACAGCACCAGAGACTTAGAATTAGAAGGAACCTTAAAAGACATCCTCTTAGTTTTATAGGTGAGGAAATTGAGGCCCAGAGAGGAAATCATTTCCTTGAGGTCATACAGCAGGTAAGTAGGAGAGGCAGAGCGGAGCTCAGGTTCTCAGATTCCAAATCTATTCTTATTCAGTTGTTAAATTTATGGACGTAAGCCAGCCTCCGAGGATATAGGAGAAGAGAAGGGAAGAGCTCTTTTCAGGCCAGAGCACAAAGGAAATAAAGGCATTCGGCTGGAAGCAAGAATGTCTGTCCAGCTTGGGGAAGATACGTAGATCCAATTAGACAGAAATTGGGATTTTCTCATGGTCGGGGGTGAGTGGAAACATTAGGCCGGAAAGATTGAGATCAGACTCTGAAATGTCAGGGGAGAACTTTGGACTCTTGGACATGCTCTGGTGAGCCACTGAAGGTTATGGAGGAGGAGAGGGACACACCTAAGGAAGTGTTTGAAATATGTTGCCAGAAAGAAATGTGGAACATGCCCATGAAAGATCTCTAGGTAGGCTGTCTTAGGCCAGTGAGGCATTCACATAGCGAGGGCAGCAGAGCCCTGCATCCAGGAAGCAGCTGTCTGGGCAAGGTCTGGGATGGCAGCATTCTTCTTTCTCTGGCTGAGATGGCACTCGATGAAGGCATGGATAAAAAAGCCAGAAGAGGAACATCGAGGCTGGTGTTTGGCAGGTTCTGCTACTGCAGAGAGATTGTGGACATGAAGGAAAAGAAGAGATTCCCCTGCTGAGCCCTTTGCTCACCTGGATCAGTGTGATGGAGTGGCTGCTCCTGACTGTCTTTGGGCTTCTAACCCGGCTAACCCCTGCTTCTAGCCCCAGGGTAGTCCGATGCATTGGGCCATAGGAGTGGTTTGGCCTAGGATGACTCCCTGCCGCAGGACCTAAAACAAACCCGCTATTCTCTCCCTGCCTCTCGGTCTGCTTGGATCCCTCCCTCGATTTCTCTTGATATACTATTTATCTATTTCTCTCTATAAATCCCTCTCTATTTCGCTACAAGAAACAGAGGCTGCCCTATGTACAACGCTTTCCACGAAGTCAGAGACTGACTTATTTAATCACTCGATTCCCCACAGACCCCAACCCCAGAAGTCACACTCTGCAGGTAAGGGTCTAATAAATAAGATCCAGCAGATTCCCGTGGCCTGTGGAAGGGCACTCAAGAAGGCCTGAGTTCGATTCCTGACTTAGACACTCACCAGCTACGAGATGCCTCGTAAGTCACGAACTCTTGGAGCCTCCCTTTCCCAACTCTGTAAAGTTGGACTAATGATGACTATAGCAATTATAAAGGCGAGTTATGATTATTAGTGACCAGGAGTTAACTGTCTGACTTCTTCGAACCTCAGTTTCCTTATCTATAAAATGGGTTTAATATCTACAGCCCTTTCTCACATAGCTGAGTGGGAACTATGTGTAGATGGTTCTTCGTAGGTTGCTGTCTTTATTGGCAAACGCATGTAAAGTGAAGTTGAAGGTTGTCTCACGGGTCACAGTGGACCTGGGGAAGAGGACAGGAGAGGCCATTTGAAATGAAAGCCAGAAGGACCGTGTGGCCCATTTGGGGCCTGAAGCTCTCCTTCAGCCTATCTGTTGTCCCTGACTGTGCCCTTCTTCCAGAGCTGCCCCCCTCCCGTTCCTCTGGATTGCTCGCATTGCGATTTCTTTAGCACAAACTTGGCGTGTCCTCGTCTCCTCTGTGCGAGGCGAGCAGGGAATGCTTCATTCCTTGAACTTGTTTCCCCAAGGCCCAGCCCGGTGTCCTCCTCCATGCTTGCCGCCATGGTCTCATTTGCCAGGGCGCCCCGTGGTCCTCCGAGGCAGCAGCGCTGGGGAGCTGCCTTGTCCTGTCGGGTCCGATCTGGCCCTGATGGCTTCAATTCATTTTCATTCCGTTTTCAGGCAGCACACACTGATTGAGGACCCACCGTGTGCCTGGAGACCCTCAGACCAAACTGGACCTGCCTGTGCTTCCGAGGACTCTGTGTGGCCGAAGAGCATCTCCACAGACCGATGGAGAGAGGCCAGAGGGCGTGGGGGGCCCGATGGAGTCAGCCAGGTGAAAGGCTCGGGGACCAGCAGAGGAGAGAACGCCTTAGCCGTCAGAATCCAAATGGGGCCGAGGGACTTCCCGGAGGAGGAGGCGGGACCAGGGATGAGCACTCAAGGAGGAGAGGCAGAGACGATGAAGGAATATTGTCTAGGACTGGGGGGAAGCCCGCGGAGCTGGGCCCAGCCAGCGCTCTGGCCTCAGAATAATCCACATGGAAAAGGAGATCCTGCTCTGTCCTCCCTGCCAAGGGAGATGCCCAGGTGGAAAGTTGGGAGGGACCCTCCAACCCCATCAGTTACAGGAAGCCCTCGTCGGGCCATTGTCTCCTTCTTATCCTACACACAGCTTGCCGTAGCGGTATTTGGTGGCATGTTGTCTCCCCCGCTGGACTGTAAGCTCCTCGAAGGATCTTTCCTCTGCCGCGTGGAAGTTCATCTATCTGTCGGCCTTGCCCCTGCCTTGACTTCATGGGCTTTGGTAAAGTCAAACATCTTTGAAAGTACACTGAGGGGGCAGCTGGGTAGCGCAGTGGATGGAGAGTCAGGCCTAGAGACAGGAGGTCCTGGATTCAAATCTGACCTCAGCCACTTCTCAGCTGCGTGACCCTGGGCAAGTCACCTGACCCTCATGGCCCATCCTTACCACTCTTCCACCAAGGAGCCAATACACAGAAGGTAAGGGCTTAAAATAAATTAAAATAAAGAAAGTACACTGAGTCTACTGGCAGAAAAAGACGGGGAAAACAGATATTCTGGAAGAGAAATTCAGGCCAAAAATGGGCCCCACCATCCTTCTGGTTCTCACTCCATTTGGTCTCTCCTCTTCCCCAGGCCCACTGAGACCTGTGGGATAACCTTCAACTTCACCTTCTACATACTTTTTATCACTAAAGTCTACAAAGAGTCCCGTCTACACTGTCACCCCTTCAGCTGTGCGAGGCAGGGACTGTCGGTGTTAGCGACACACACACACACACACACACACACACACACACACACACACACACACACACATTATGGCTTTGCCGAGCTCGGGTTCTAGAGCCATGAATGAACTGGGGAAATGAATACGATAACTCCCTCCATGGACTCTAGCATTGTACTCGCCTTTAACAGGGCTGGGGAGTCCAGTGGTGTTTGGGGGGTTTGGCAGAGAGCTGCCGCTGGGTTTTCAGGGTGTGCTCTTTGGCCAAACCCATGAGAGGCCGAGCGAGGTCAGGTTTCCCTTCGCTTCTTGGGTGGCAGCATCGATTTTGAGGCCAAACAGAGCTGGAGCGCTTTGGCCAGCTCCTCTGGACACATACAAGCTGCTTCATGGGCGCTTGGGGACCCCAATGGAATGTTCACTTCCCCCCTCCCAGCAAGACCTCTGCTCCTCCAAGCTCGGAAAGGCCCGAGCAGGCCGTCGCTTCACCCGGCACTCAGTGACCTTGAGCAAGTCAACTTCTCGGGTAAAGGGAATGACCTCCAAGGTGCCTGGAGCGCTGAACGTGTGTCCGCTCTCCCTTCTCCACGCATTCTCATCTCCCATCACTCAGGTGCCTTCGGCCACTCTCTCCTCCTTCACCTCTGCCTCACACGAGGAGGCGCCTTTAGACCCTACCAAGGTGAGCTCCTCTGGCTTCCCAAGAGCCCTTATTCCATCTCATCTCCTCCAGCAGATCGCCCTCTGCCATCCCTGCTCTCTCACCTGCCTTCATCTCCCCGTCTACTGGCTCATTTCCTGCTGCCCAAAAATGTGCCCGGAGCTCCCCCGTCCGAAAAAACCCT
Source organism: Gracilinanus agilis (assembly GCF_016433145.1). Taxonomy (NCBI): domain Eukaryota; kingdom Metazoa; phylum Chordata; class Mammalia; order Didelphimorphia; family Didelphidae; genus Gracilinanus; species Gracilinanus agilis. Next base: position 520,251,328 of record NC_058133.1, read on the forward strand.
CCCTGGGGCCTTCCATGTCTGCCTAGTATCATGCTCTGTCTCTTCTGCCATTTCTGGCCAAAGTCTCCAAAAAGCTCATCTACAATAGATGCCCAGGGATCCCAAGGGGGAAAGCGCACAGAGGCTTAGAGGCAGGACTCGATTGTTCTCCACAAAGAGCAGGGCAGATTTTGGTATTCCGAGGAACGTGAGATCAGTCTGGAAGGACCGGAAGGGCCAGGCAGAAGAGCACTGCTAAAGCTTAGAGATAAGAGGGAGCCTTGAAGGCTTCTTGAGCAGGGGAGCGACGCAGTTTGAAAAATATAAATCTGGCAGTTGAAAGAGGGGAAGAAAGGAAGAGAGGAAGAAAGACAGGCAGGAAGGAAGGAGGAAGGAAGGGAGGAAGGAAGGAAGGAAGGAAGGAAGGAAGGAAGGAAGGAAGGAAGGAAGCAAAGAAGGAAGGAAGGAA
>NC_058133.1:520256723-520299356 GCF_016433145.1 Gracilinanus agilis
GGCCAGGCATTGTGGGGAGTGAGGTTGGCAGAGTTCATCCAGGGCTGGGGAATAATGTGGCTCCAGGCACCCCAGATGAATCCCTGGACTTGGGTTTAAATTCTATCTCTGCTACTCTCTGCCTGACTTTGGAGGAGTCTCTTTCCTTCTCTAGGCCTCTGTTTTCTTCCTAAAATCAGAGAATTAGACCAGATCAATGGGTTAAACACAAATAGAAATGGGCGCACTAACCCTTTATGTCAGGATCTCTGCTGACCAATATATTGACTTAGAAAACCACATGTTCACATTATCTATGTTAGAGGGTAAGTTTATTCATTTTGGTAAATGTTTCCCAATTACATTTTAGTCTAGTTCGGACGGAACCTGGGAGAGTTGCTAGTTCCCAGGGCTCATGCTTCATGCCTCTGGAGTAGAAGACCTCAGTTTCCTTCTCTGTCAAATATTGAATGAATGGACCAAAAATATCATTGGTTCAGCAAGTTAAGCACCTGCTCTGGGTCAGGCCCTCGACTTGGCAGTGGAGATTCCGGGGCCAGAACAGAGCAGTACCTGACTAAGTAATCCTGTTGGTACCCAGACAGACACCCACTGATTGATCCCTGGAGACAGCAAATACGCAGGTCACTAATATGAGCTCGTGGGAGCCAGGCAGGCTAAATCCCAGGCACCGGAGAAGATGAGGAAAGTCCTCAAGTGGAGTCTGATGCCAAAGCTAGGCCTTGAGGGTTTTAAAAGGGGCACGTTCAGAGGGATGGGAGGGTCTTCCAGGCCTGGGGAGTGCAGAAGGTCCCAAAGGCCCTTCCCAGTTCTCAAAGCCACCTTCTCCACCGAGTTCAGTTTCATCTGACTCTACAGACATTTACTAAGCACTTCCGATAGGCCGAGGGCACGGGAGGCTGGAAGGATGCAAGGCCACGAGGGAGGAAGCCAGCCCGCTCCATGGTTCCCATACGCTTGTCCTCAGTGGGAGGCTTGTGTAGGCAGGTCTCTCTGGTAGATTTGGAATTGTGCTGGGCAGTCCCAGAGCCCTCCATGAGCAGTCTGCCTTGGAGGGCCCATCTTCCTTCCTCAGCCCCCCAGAGCAGCTTCCCACCTCTCGGAGCCAGCCTTTGGAATTTGGGCCCCTTTTGGCACAAACCACTTCAAGTGGCTCCCTGTGCTGGGTGAAAGGATCATCAATTCATAGATGGAGCCCTGGAAGGCCCTATGAGTCATCTCATCCAACCCCCTCCATCTGCAGAGGAGGAAACTGAGGCCCAGAGAGCAGAGGCCCAAAGTGACTCGGGTGGTAGGTAGGTATCAGTCACGGCTCACACTCTGGCTCTCCGAGTCTCCGTCCTGTGGCTCAGAACCCTGGAGGTGGGGCTGGCCTCTGCTAATTGGCCTCGTCCACTTGGTAAAATAAGGGTGTGGACCAGATGACCTCCAGAGCCTCTCTGGCTCTGGTCATCTGCAGCCAGAGGCTCTCATCAGATTTCACTTTGCTCCCAGGTTCCGAGAAGGAGGCCCAGCTGACAGAGGAGATAGTCCAGGCGACAGACCTGGGACACCAAGGTCACTGCCTTGGCTCTCATGGCTGACGGATAAAAGCTTTCTGCAGCCTGCGGGTCCTCAGAAGTCCGTGTGACACCAGCTGGCAGCCCAGCCTGTTTCCACTTGATGAGTCTCAGTGTCCAAAAAGCCGCCCCCATGTCAGGCCAGCCCCTACCTCCCTTGGCAGCCTGGGCGCCTGGCTGGCCAGCAAGGGAGGCCAAGAACAAAGTGGACCCTGGAACTATCTTTCCCAGAAGAGGCTAATCAGGCCAGGCAGAGGGAGGGGAAGGCAGCCAGCGGGCAGCAGCCTGGCCTCTGTCTCTCCCTGTTTTCTTTCTTCCCCATTGACCTAGAATCCCCCACACACACCCACATCCACAGTCCCAGGTCTTAGAGGATCTTCCCTTTGCTTTGGGGTTCAGTTGAGTTGGGGTGCTTCTTCAGAAGGCCTTAGGAAAAGGTCCCTCTGGAGTCAATGGAGCTGGGTTCAAATCCCACCCTTGTTCTGGATGATTACTACTGTATGACCTTGAGCAAGTCCTCTCCCCTCTTCTTGGCCTCAGTTTCCTCATCTGTAAAATAAGGGATTTGGACTAGATGGCCCTGAAGTTCCCCTTATTTTTAGATCTATAAGTCTCTGGTACCCCACAGCTACCACAAATGACTGCATTTATTTAGCTGGGAGCACCCTCTATCCCAGGCAGACAGAGGCAGATGTTCTGATCTTGCCCCACTGCTGTCTCAGCTCCCTGGATTGCTGTAGTCTTCTTGGCCAATTATTTGAGCCCCTATCATCACCCTCACCCTTCTCTTCAGTTCCCCAGCTCCCCTTAGCTTCTCCTTTTAGGGCGAAGCTTCTCAGGGACAAGGATTGTCTTGTTCACTTAAATCCCTAACTCCGACATTTAGCACAGTGCTTGGCACATGGTAAGAGTTTAACCTTATCTGTCTGGTTAAATAATTCTCTCTCTGTCTCTCTCTCTGTCTCTGTCTCTCTCTCTGTCTCTGTCTCTGTCTCTCTCTGTCTCTCTCTCTGTCTCTGTCTCTGTCTCTCTCTCTTTCTAACTCTCTGTCTCTGTCACTGTCTCTCTGTCTCTGTCTTTCTTTTTCATCTCTAGCTGAACAAATGACCATCTGGTGTCACAGACCTTGGTTTCCTCCACCTTCTCCAACCTGACTTGGGAACTCTCTGGTTGCCTCCAGAGACGCCCCGCACGGCCCTGCCTTACAGAAGTTTCCACGAGCTTAGTTGCCGTCCAGTCCAAAGGTGTCGTCTCAGGGCACGGATGTTTCTTTTGCTTTTCCTTTACTGCTCCTGCCTCCAGGCCAATAAGCTGCCCTCCCCCCTCTCCTGAAGATGTCCTCCCCAGCCATCCCTCATCTCATCCCCCTTGGCTGTCCTCTGGCTCTTCCTTTATCATGTCTCCTGGACTTTGCCCGGAAGGCTTTGGCTTCCCCCGGCTGGATTTTATCATCCTCTGGTGGATGACTTCCAAATTCCCTTTCATCCTTACTCTCTTGGCCTAGGCCTGCATCCCAAGCAGCTCCTCAGACTTCTCTCTGCTGGGACACTTAGGTGCCCCTTCAAACCTCTGGTGGCAAATAGCACAGACTCATTGCTCCGGCCCCGAAGAGCTGCCTCTGTCCCCCCCAGCCCAATGGGAAGAGCCAAAGGCTTTGGAGTTTGAACTCAGCTTCCCCATCAAACCTCAGGCAAGTCACTCTGTCTCTCTCTCTCACTGCTTTAGCCTCCTTATTTCCTGAGAGGCTGCCTGTAGCTCGCCTCAAAAGTCCTTTCATCTGCACTTAGTTCATTCATGGGAGTTTTTGTTTTTTAACTTTCTGTCTCTTGAAGCCGCTGGACTAATTCCAAACGGAGAGGATCTGCTCTTGTCCGGAGAGGCCGCGTGTCTTAGTGGATAGAGCCCTGGACTTCCAGACCAGAAGAGCCGAATTCAGATCCCACATCAGATGCTTCTGAGCTCTGGAATCCCGTGTAAATCACTATTGCTGCAGGCACAGAAAGCCTAGACTGCAGTCGCTGAGCCTTGAAGAGTTCTTAAGTTGAGTGTAAAGAGGATCGGGCCCCCTGTCTGGAGGAGGGGTGAACGTGTCTCCGATTGAGCCAAGAAGGGCATGATGAGGGCGACTGAATCGACCAATTGCCACATCTCTGGGACTATTAAGTAGCCGAGCCTTTGACGAGGGTCAGAGTTTTGAGAGCTCAAAAGCTGGATCCAATGCAAGCCAGGAACTGCTTTGGGGGAGGCGGGGTTGGTGGGGTGTGTGACTTCTCTCCTTTCCAGCCTTGTGGCTTCGAAAGGAAGCCCCCGGACCAGTTCAAGGGCATCACATAGATAGATAAATGACTAGATAGAGAGATAGATGGACAGATAGATAGATAGATAGATAGATAGATAGATAGATAGATAGGGATGGATGGATGGATGGATGGATGGATGGATGGATGGATGGATGGATAGATAGATAGATAGATAGATAGATAGATAGATAGATGATAGATAGATAGATAGATAGATAGATAGATAGATAGATGGATGGATGATTTATTAAGTGTTTTCTATGTGCCTGGTATCTTGCTAAGCACTAAGGACTAAGTTCAAACAGATAAGGCAGTTTCTACCCTCAGAGAGTTTATATTCCAACTGAACCAGACAGCACATTCAAGAGAGCTATAAAACAAGGGGGTCAAGGCGGCTGGTTCGGAGGTAGAGCAGTCCATACGGTGAGATGGGTATCATGGCTGAGGCCTCTTCCACAAAGGTGGTCCAGGATGAGGAATCAACAAGCAGGAATATGGGGCCTCAGGGTGGAGGTTTCTCTAATATGGCAAGGCAGCTGGTGAAGAGGTGGAGAGAGAGAGAGCAAGAAACAGAGACACAATATGTACAGATGGATGTACAGAGAAATAGTCACTGAAGGAAGAAGCCGCTTTAAGGGGCATGACCCCTCAAAGCAGAGAAGGGAGTCAGACTCTGTAAAGGAGTAGGCTTTGAGAGTTCAGCTGACCAAACTGCCCAATACAGACACTCTACCCAAAGGGAATACTCTACAAAGACAGAAATGGCTTCCATGCCACCCAGTACCAAGAGATGGTTTATAAAACTGTCACACTTGTATCCTGCAGGTGGGTCTTTCTACTATTATACTCAAGTTTGAGCACACTCTTCCCATGGACACTGTGTATATTCCCCAGGTTGACAGGGATAAGGTTTTATAGCTACTGTTTGTTTGGTTTTTTTTTTTTACTACCTTAGTAGTATGCCTTTTCTAAAACATTCTTGAGGGGGATTCTGGGAAGATGGAGGCTTAGACAGAGAAAATCTTAAAACTTCCTCACCCTTCCACACCGAGATAGAAAACAATGCACTTTGAGAAGAAAGAGGACCAAATCTAACAATAGGACAGAGCAGGAGGACCCTACTGCTGGATAGCTAATGAGGTACACCAAGAAAAAGGCTTGAATTCTTGAACTGTCAGGTCTGAGGGTATAGAAGGGGAATCCCAGGACCCCTTCCCCACACGCTGTGTGGAGTCTCCAGCAGCCCCTGAAATCTCCGGGCAGGTGGGCATACTGGCCTGGAGAGAGAGCCTTGCTGGCAACAGACTTGGGGAGTTGAACACAGGCACTGGGGAGGTGACTGGAGGAAAAAGCCAAAAAAACACAGTAAAAATACTCGGAAGATGGTGGCTTAGATGGAGCCAAACCTCAGAACGCCTGGCTTTATCAAACAAAGATAGAGAACAAAGGGGTTCAAGAGGAAAGAAAAACAGGTCAAATAGCAGGACAGAGCAGGAGGACCCTACTGCTGGACAGCTCAGCAAAACACTTCATCTTGTCCCCCCACTTCTTTTTTTCCCTCTTGAGGTTTTAGCCTCAGAGTACATTAAGCAATGAAGACTAATCCAATCAATACAGGTTTAATCCCATCAATTGGACAGACAAGAAGTCTTCAGAGGGCAAGGAAACTCCAAAACCCCTCCCCCATACACTACAGAGGAAGTAACTACAAACCTCCATTGCCAGCTGGGGGAAGATCTTTCATCAAAGTTCATTAAATCCATCTGCTTAAACTAGCAGAACAGAAAAGGAAAAAATATGAGTAAACAACAGAAAAAGAGAAAAGAAATGACAATTGACAGCTTCTTTCAAGGAAGTGAAAAGAGAGCAGACAAAATAGAAGACAAGGAGGAAGCTCCAGCAAATTGGACAGATTTGGAAAATCTCAAAATTCAATTAACTCAAGAACTTCAGGAACTCAAAAAGCAATTAAGAGAGGCTGAAGACAATTTGAAAAAGAAAATACATGAACTAAAACAAGAAAATAAAGTCTTAAAAGCCAGAATTGGCCAGCTTGAAAATGAAGCAAAGAAGGCAAAAGATGATCTACAAAGAAAATCAGACCAGAAGGAGAAAGATGACTAAAAAGCCAAGGATGGAATTCAGTCGTTAAAAAATAGAAGTTAACAACTAGAAGCAAATGACTTCACAAAGCAGGAAGAATATATAAGACAAAATTTTAAAAAATGAAAAATTTGAGGAGAATATGAAACACTTCATTGATTCAACCACAGATCTGGAGAACAGAGCTAGAAGAGACAATTTAAGAATTATTGATTTACCAGAACATCATGACAAAAGAAAAATTTACTTTCATCCTACAAGAAATTATCAGAGAAAACTGCCCTGACATTCTCGAACAAGGGGGAAAAGTGAAAATTGAAAGAAACCACAGATCACCTCCTACATTTAATCCACAACAGACAATTTCCAGGAATATTATAGCCAAATGCAAAAACTACCAGACAAGGGAAAAAATATTACAAGCTGCTAAAAAGAAGTCATTCAGATACAATGGAACCATAGTTAGGATAACACAGGATCTGGATGCATCTACATTAAAGGACCAGAAGGCATGGAACACTATTCTGGAAAGCAAGAGAACTGGGTCTACAACCAAGAATCAACTATCCAGCAAAAATGACTATATTTTCATTCAATAAAATTGAGGACTTCCAAGCATTCATAAAGAAAAGAACAGACTTAAACAGAGAGTTTGCTGCCCAAACACAGAACTCAAGAGAATCACCATAAGGTAATTAAGAGAGCGGGGGTGGGGTGGGAGAAATAAAAAAAAAATCTTTTCTTTAAGAGACCAATAAATTCAATAGATTTGTATCCCTAGAAGAAAAGAATATATTGGCAAATATTAAAAAATTGTTATTATCAACAGAGTAACTAGATGAAGTTTACATAGAGGGAACAGTGACAAATTGTATAGGATGAAATGTCAAGATATATATATATGTATATGTATAAATATATACAAAACTAGAGGGGGGAAAGGAAGGTAATATTAAGAAAATTGGGAAAACAAACAAAATGGAGTAAATTTATATTCCAAAAAGAAGCATGTGGGGCAAACATGGAAGAATAACAATAGAGTGAAAGGGTAAAGAGGTTGGAAAGAGGAAATATTTAATAATAAAGTGCATTGAAATCAACTTAAAGAGGGAAGAACAATCAGATCCATTGGGGAAGAGAATTAATTCGCACTCTATAAAGAAGTAGAAGGGTAACAAAAGGACTGGTGGGGAGGGAAGCAACACTAGGGAGTAAGAGGGCAGGGGGGTAGCTTAAAAAAGACCCTAAAGAAGAATAAGAGGGGAATAAGAAGGGAGAGGGGGAAAAGGTAAGTACAATAAGGGAGGGGATTAGGGGAACTGATGAAAAACAAAACACTGGTATAGAAGGAAATAATGAAAGAAGAAAAGGCAGGACAAAGAGAGAGAATCAAAATGTCTGGGAATACACAGTTGATAATTATAACTCTGAATGTGAATGGGATGAACTCACCCATAAAACGGAAGCAAATAGCAGAGTGGATTAGAAATCAAAATCCTACCATATGTTGTCTATAAGAAACACAAACGAGACAGGCAGACATACGTAGAATAAAAATGAAAGGATGGAGCAAAATCTATTGGGCTTAAACTAAGAAAAAGAAGGCAGGAGTTGCAATTATGATTTCTGACAGAGCGAAAGTAAAAATAGATCTGAATAAAAGAGATAGGGAAGGTAATTAAATCCTGGTAAAAGGCAGTATAAACAATGAATAAATATCATTACTCAACATGTATGCACCAAATGGTATAGCATCCAGATTTCTAAAGGAGAAGTTAGTGGAGCTCAAGGATGAAATAGATAGCAAAACTATACTAGTGGGCAACCTCAACCTTCCCCTATCAGATCTAGATAAATCAAACCAAAAAATAAACAAGAAAGAGATAAGAGAAGTGAATGAAATCCTAGAAAAATTAGAGTTAATCAATATATGGAGAATAAGAAATAGGGACAAAAAGGAATACACCTTCTTTTCAGCAGCACATGAAACATTCACAAAGATAGACCATGTACTAAGGCATAGAAACATGGCAAACAAATGCAAAAAAGAAGAAATAATAAATGCAACTTCATCAGATCATAATGCAATAAAAATAGTTATTACTAAGAATACATGGAGAGGCAAACCAAAAACTGATTTGAAATTAAATAATATGATTCTCCAATGTAAATTAGTGAATGAACAAATCATAGAAACAATTAATAATTGCATTGAAGACAATGACAATGATGAGACTTCTTACCAAAACCTATGGGATGCAGCCAAAGCAGTTCTAAGGGGAAAATTGATATCACTGAGTGCATATATTAACAAATTAGGGAGGGCAGAGATTAATGAATTGGGCATGCAACTTAAAAATCTAGAAAATGAACAAATTAAAAATCCTCAGATGAAAACTAAATTAGAAATACTAAAAATCAAAGGAGAAATTAATAAAATCAAAAAGAACTATTGAATTAATAAATAAGACTTTGATTATATTAAATTAAAAAGGTTTTGTACAAACAAAAACAATGCAACCAAAATCAGAAGGGAAACAACAAACTGGGAAAAAAATCTTTATAACAAAAAATTCTGACAGAGGTCTAATTACTCAAATATACAAGGAGCTAAATCAATTGCACAAAAAAATCAAGCCATTCTCCAATTGATAAATGGGCAAGGGACATGAATAGGCAATTTTCAGATAAAGAAATCAAAACTATCAATAAGCACATAAGAACGTGTTCTAAATCTCTAATAATTAGAGAAATGCACCTCAGACCCAGAAGATTGTCTAAAATGATAGCTGGGGAGAGTAATGAATATTGGAGGGGATGTGGCAAAATTGGGACATTAATGTGTTGGTGGTGGAGTTGTGAATTGATCCAACCATTCTGGATAGCAATGTGGAACTTTGCTCAAAGAGGGCTAAAAGAATTCTTGCCCTTTGATCCAGACATACCATTGCTGGGTTTGTACTCCAAAGAGATCATAAGGAAAAAGACTTGTGCAAAAATATTTATAGACGCACTCTTTGTGGTGGCAAAAAAATGGAAAACAAGGGTATGTCCATCTTTTGGGGAATGGTTGAACACATTATGGTATCTGCTGGTGATGGAATACTATTGTGTTCAAAGGAATAATAAATTGGAGGAATTCCATGTGAACTGGAATGACCTTCAAGAATTGATGCAGAGTGAAAGGAGCAGAACCAGGAGAACCTTATATACAGAGACTGATACACTGTGGTAAAATCGAATGTTATGGACTTCTCTACTAGCAGCAATGCAAGGTTCCAGGACAATTCTGAGGGATTTATGGTAAAGAACACTACCCACATTCAGAGGAAGAACTACAGGAGGGGAAACACAGAAGAAAACGAGCTGCTTGAACACATGGGTTGGGTGGACACGATTTGGATGTAGACTCTTAATGAGCACCCTAAAGCAATTATCAATAATAAAGAAATAGGTCTTGATTGATGACACAGGAAGAAACCAGTGGAAATTGGCATCAGCTATGGGGGATTGGGGTATGGGGGGAGAAAGAGTAAGAACATGAATCATGTAACCATGGGAAAAAATTTTTCTAAAAAATAAATAAATGGATAAATGGATAAATAAATAAATGTGACCTACGTGAGTCTATTGGCTAATTATAAATGAGAAGCACACTGGAGGGGGCTCATGAGTATGAAGAGTGAATTCTGACTTTCCCTGACACTGTGAGTCATGCAGGCTGCGTAGTCTGGGTTAAGAGAAATGTCTTCCCCTTCTGAACATATTAAGAGTTTTCCTCTTGTTGGGGCTCCTCCTCAGAGTACCCCGAGAAATCTAAAGGACTAACTATCTTGAGCAGATGGCAGTTCACCAGAGGGAAGGTCACTCAACTCTGGCAGCCCAAGTTCTCTTCCTTTGCTGGGGGTGGGAGGACCCCAGAACACTGTAAGTCTGGAGGACCACAAAGGACCCTTGTGGAAAGGGCAGGCATGTCATAGAGAGAAGAGGAGGTGATTTAGCCATGTGGGGAGCCCAGGACAACTCTTTTCTGTAGTCTACTTTCTGTGGAGTGCCGAAAACCTCAGTTTGTGTCCTCTTAGCCCAAAGATCTGCATGGAGGTGAGGCCTTTAACATCGTGATGAAGAACTGGCCACGAAGCCAATTCTGACATACCCAGAGGACGAGTCCAAAAGATTCCAGAGAAACATCCAAGATGGACCCCCTCTGTGGGAGATGAAGACTGCTTTTCTGTGGCTGACTTCATACGTGTGGATCGACATTCATTCTACACACACGCACACACACATATTATATATATACATATACATATATATACATACATACGCACATCTATTCCTTTTGCAACATGCCATCTGGCATTTGTGTTTTGGTGAGAAATTATCTATAGCTCCATGTATATATGTATGAATCTGAGTACCTATATATAATGTGTGTATATATTTAAATGAATTAAGAAAAACACATCTTTTCTTTTAAGCCTTGAAAGAAAAAAGCAAGCTAGGCCTTGCCGACCATATGGACTCTATTTTTTTCTGGAGTAATCCATCATGGAAAATAACGTGTCACAGAAAACACAGAAAAAGATTATTTCCGGACTTTCCGAATGACGGTTTTGAGGAGAAAGGGGGGCAGGGCAGGGGGCTCTCACCTGAAGCCCGAAGAGGAGACTTACGTAGGGGCTGGTTTTCCAAATGTGCTCAGGTTGACTCCAGAAGGAGGCCCAAGCTGAGAAGAGGAGGCAGTCTGGAATGTGGCTGAGAGGAGAACCCAAGTCTCCGCCTTCCAGAGGGATCGGCGAACTGTCTGTCCAGAGGATGGAAAAGGGGTGAGCTTTCAGTGGCCCTCGGCCAGCCTTTGCAGAGTGGCTGTTCTTTGTTTCAGAGAGAGGAGAGGCTGGGAAATTACTTTTCCTTCTAATTCTTTCCATAAATCTCCTGCAGACGTTTAAATCATTAGCGATCCGGAGCCAACCTAAGGGAGAGGGAAGGGGGAAGATGTCATGGACGGGGTGGCCACCCAAAGAGGAATGTGCACAGCAGATAGGGCAGTTCGGGGGGGGGGGGAGTGCAGAACACACAGAAAATTGCCAGGCCCTGCTCCGTGTCCTTTTCAGGTGCCTATTGCTCTCATGGGTGTCTCCACTTGGCATAATCAGTTAAATCATCCATGTAGTTCAGTGGTTTGTCCCCTTCAGTATAAGGATGGGCTGACTCCGAGGCAGCATAGCACCCGAGTGAAGGAGATGCCTGTGGCCGTTGACCTTCCTGCAAGCCACCAATCATACCCAATGCGTGATCAGGACCCTCTTCTCGCTCCCCACAGACTATTTCTGGACCCTGCAGGTAGGCTCTTCTAGCTGTAAGTTGAATAGAAGGAAGAAAGCAGCTAGATGGAAAACTGCCCCTCGGCACTCAGGAGCCCAGCCTGTGCAAGAGCTGTTGGGCCATAATAGGTGGCATTGCTTGACCTCCTGGGCCTCTGGGGGCTCGTCTGGAAAGAGAGGGGGCTGAATTAGCTGATTTTTCTGGACCTTCGGTGGGCACTAGCAGAGATCCCCGAGGACAGCGTTTGGATCCCAAAGGCTCCAGAATTCCAGGCAGGGTCCAGGGCGCAATGAGAAACCAGCCGCCCAGAGTGGTCATCAAGAGAAGTGTGAAATGAGAAGAATAACTGGCATTTCTCAGCATTTGGGAGATTTGCAGAGAGCTGTCCGTATGTTACCTCATTTGAGGCTCCAGCCACCCAAGAGGCTACCTCACTGCTAGACGTACTAGAAGGGAACCGAAGCTCTTCCAGAGAGGACACGTGTTTTGCCCAGGGTCACACAGCTGGCAAATGTCAGGAAGAGAAGGAAGATCTCAAGTCAGGCCATCCTGACTCCAAGGCCAGTGCACTTCCCCAACATTTTACTCCCTTTCTATGGAGGAAGCCTCTAAGTGATTCATGAGCCTGAAGAACTCAAGTCCTGAGGAAGAGATTAAAATGTTGTTAATCGATGGATCACCCCATTTCAGGGCTTTGTTGGGGCCCTCCTTCCACCCCACCTCTCTACGGCTTTAGGAGACTGTCTTTGGGAGTGGCCCAAAGTTCATCACTCTGATCATCTCGTCATCACTGATGAACCTCCTGGTCCATCCCCAGGCCCAGACTTAGAGTCACTGCAGCTTGGCAGGGCCTGGCAGAGCTTGGGCTCCATGGGCATCATCTCTGAGAATGGGGATAGTGTGGTGCAGAGGAGCTGACACTTGTACAAAATATCTGCTGAATAAATGCTTGTTTGACGATTGATCGATGGATGGATGGATTGATCTGGAGCCAAAGGTTCTGGGTTCCCATCTCAGGTTCCTGCTTACCAGCTGCATGAGTAGGGGGAGTGACCATCTCTCTAGACCTCAGTTTCCCCATCAGAAAAAAGTGATGGAATTGAATAGATCGAATCCACCTCTCAGTGTAGGACCCCCGGACTCCACGCCAGCTGGAGGCATCCCCGTGGGACTTCAGCAGCATTTGGTTTATGAATCAATCAATCGTCTCAAGCAGCTCATCACACAGCAGCCACCGAGTACCTTCAATCAGCTGTGCAGAGTCCATAGAGATCAGTCTGGGAGACATGTACATTTTTTATTGTTGGTGTGGGTGCTTGGTGTTGTGTAGACACCAGCGTGCATTGTGTTGCCTTGCTGGCCTTGAATGCTTTCCTAGAAGAGTAGTCAATGATAGCCCCATGTCAGCTTGGAAAGTTTCCAGTGGAGGCAGCGCCCTGGGGGTAGTGCTTGGCTTTTCTCTGTTTAGCGTTTTGTCAGGGTCTTAGACAAAGGGATAGGTGGCACACTCATTGACTGTGTGGCCATTGAACACACTGGAGGGCAGCGGGAGGCCATCTCTCAGTGGTGGAATTTTAGAAACAAAATACCTCATTAACCACAGGTCAGTGGAGTAGGCCAGCCCACCAACCAGCCTGCTAGAGGACTTCCAAAGGGCTTTAGAAACTGTTCAAGTCATGATCTTCTTGGACACCTTTTGCTAAGCCAAATATATCTGCAAGAAAATGGAGAGGAAAGCTGTCCACCACCTTCCCCAGCAATGGAGAATGATTTGGAACACGCACTGAACTGGGGACCAGCAAGATCCAGCAAGAGCTTTGGCTTTCCTCCTCTTCAAAAAGAGGAACATTGGGCTGATTAGTTGGTTGTCATCCTTCATATCTGAAGAGGACCAGAAGGACTTCAACAAGCCCGGACTGCAAGTTGGACTCGGCAACCTCCCGCGTGTCTCCCACCTGGAGATTTTATGATGCTGGGAATTTGAGGTGCCAAATTTTAAAGCTAAATGCAAACCAATTATGAGGCAGAGGCCATTCTCTGGGGAACTGAGGTCACTAATGGGTAGAGAGGAAGCTGTTGGGGTGAGTCTGGGAAGACCCTATCTTACTGGAAGCTGGAAATGACTGGAGCTCTTGTCAGTAGGTAGAGGCTATTAGTGCTCCATGATATCCCACTGAGTAGGCAGAGGCCTTATAATCATTGCAGGTCATGGTGGAAGAGGCCTCCCCCATATCTGCCTCCAGTCTCCCATATTGCAGGCTGCACCCCAAGAAAGGAATTCATAAATCAATCAATCGATAGCCACATATCGAGTGTCTCCTGTGCACCACGATATGTGCCAGACTCTGGGGTTACAAAGCCAAAAGAAAGCAGTCCTTGCCCTTGAGAGATTCCAGGCATACATATATGTCACTTTGCGCCCACTCCAGTTTAGGGTGGTTTTCCAAAATGAAAGCCTCGTGGTCCGCCGTGCCACATACCGGTACGGAGAGGTAACTCCTGATTACCCGAGTGACCACTGAGTCCCAGATTCTATAGACCAGGCTAAGGCTGGTGGATATTTCAGAGAAGGAGCAAACTGGGGGCCCGCTGGAGAGAAGACTCGGCTTAGAAGACCAAAGTTACAATCCCACCTGAAACACTATTGGTGCGACCTTGGGCAAGTCAACGATTCCCTAATTCTCTCTCTAGCCTCAGTTTTCCCAAATATAAAGTGGAACAAAACTCATGCCTGCTTTATAGGGTTGTTATGAGATTCGAATGATATGAAAACTTCTTTGCAGACCTCAAAGCACTACAGAATTGCTCACTTTTTAAATTATTAAAAAGTGTTTAAGGGAGGTAGTCAAGGGAGGCTATGGCGGATCTTTGAACGGCAGCTGCATAACTCCTCAAGTCAAGCAGCCACGTGAGAAAGTCCACTTAGCCTGCCCTAGGGCCGCTGGGCTGCTGCTGGTGCCAGCACAACTCTTGTCCATCTCTTGGCAAAGGTACAAATTGTGGACCCCTTTGGAGCAGGCTGGGCCAGGCCCCGGATCAGAGGACGAGTCCATGGCACATGTGGGCCACTTAGAAGCTCTCCGCCAGCCATATCTACTCTGCAAAAGACCAAAGAATAGAACATAATTGGGTGGGGAGGGGAGGGGAGGCACCGCACTAAATTTCAGGTAGAAGGGATTGGTGGAGCCTTGAAGGAAGCTAGGGGTTCTGAGAGGTACAGTGAAGAGGGATGGCATGCTAGGCACGGGACACTGCCAGGATAAAGGGTAGGGAACTAGCAAGTGGAATGTTTGACATGAGGAAGAGCAAGGAAGTCAACCTAGCAAACCCTAGTGTGCAGGAAGGAGAGTCAAGAATCGGGGGTGCAGAAAGGTAGGTTGGGCACCGAGAGTGAAGGGCTTTCAGTGGTACCTGATCCTACAAGTAATGGGGAGTCACTAGAATTCTCACAGCTGGTCAGTCAGTTGCTGAGGTGAGATTTGAACCCAAGGCCAGGATTCCAAGCTCAGAGCTCTTTGTACTCTAGCATAAGTGCCTTGGGTAGAACTGCAGCTCACTTGAACTCGGGTCCTTGTGTCAGGGATGGCTTGTCCTGCAGAGGGTGGGTCTGGGTTAGGCCCACAGGCCAGCTCTTCCTTCCATAGTTTCGGCTGCCCTCGGTGCTGTTTTCTGCACAAAGTGGGCATGCTGCAAGCCCTGCTTGCTGGCTGCTCCTTCGTTTTCCTTCATGGTTTGCTTAATTTGGAGAGAGAGAGAGAAGAGAGAGAAAACAACCCCGAAAGGCCTGGTGCTCATTAGCCGAGCACAAAGGCAACAAACCTGCCCCGGTTTGGCCCGAGTGGAGGCGCGAAGCTCAATTCCCAGAAAAAGGTTCCCCAGTGGGAGACGCTGGCCTTGTTCTTCCTGTGCCCGAGGCGCCGTGGCAAGGTTCTGGTCCCCCTGGCCGTGCTCCAGCGAGGAATCTGAGGGTCCCACGTGACTCGGTTTCTCCCGATGTTTACTTATCTGTCAGCCCTGCGTCTCCCCTCCTTGCTCAGCCCTCACCCTAGCTCTTCCCCAAGGGCCCCGAACCCGGCCCCAGCCGCCAGGCTCCCCTCTGATGTGGGCTGCTGGGCCAGAGACGTCGTTGTGGGCATGTGCGCTTCTGTTCCTCGTTTCTGTTTCAAGCATCATAAAAGGCTGTTCTGGGGATCGCCTGAGATCACTGGGAGCAGCCGGGTCCCCTCGGGGAGGAGCAGCGCAAGATAACCTGCCACATTCCCCAAGTCTGAGCCTATCGGCGGGAGGCCGCTCGGTGCCAGCTCTTGGGCAATGGAGGGTTGGCCACGGGCTCCCCGCCTTGCCCACAGGCCTCCGGCCTCCACACAGGGGTTGGAGAAGGCTGTCATTCAGCCTTGCGCCCGCCGAGGAGAGCTGGGCCTCACATCTGTCACCAGCTCCTCCTCAGCCAGAGATTTCCATTACAAATGCCTGGAAGGGCATCTCTGCCCTGGGCTGCTGCCATCCACAACAGCCGGGCTGCCAGGGCCAGAGTAGGGTTTCATGAGAGCTCCAAGGAGATTCGTGGGGAGGGGGAAGGAGGAGAGGCCTGGCGGGCTGGGGGGGGGGTCCAATCCAGATGCGATGCTGAACGCGCCATCCCAGATCCAAGCAGTAATCACTGGAGCAGGCCTGGAGCTTCCATGGCGAGCCGGTCCGAGCTGCTGGAGTCCTCCTCCTTCCAACCCCTCCCCGGCCCCCCGGGGGTCGTCCCCCACGTCCTCAGGAGGGCGGAGCCCTCAGATGTCAGCAGAAACAATAGCATCTGGTGAAAGACTCCTGGACTTGGAGTTCAAGACCTGGTTCGAATCCCATCTCTGACGCTCACCACCTGGTCGATTCCGGATGCACGAGCGGCCTCTCCCTCTCTGGACCTCGGCCTTCCCCCCTTTACACCCGAGGCCATGACTCGATGGCCTCGGAGGGCTCTTCCGGCTTGAAATCTAGGATTCGGTCACCGAATCGAGGCGTCTTTCCTCGAATCCCTGCGGCTTGTTCCGAACTAGGGACCAGGGCCCGAGGCGGTGCCAGGAAGGCCTTGGAGATCCCACGAGCCCAGCTGCTTTGGAACCTTGATCTGGACGGATCGTTCCCGACTCTTTCCGCCCTAAAGCCTTCCGTGCATGTGAGAATCCCGACCAGAGCTCTCCTCCGCTGGGCCTCTTGTCCCCGTCCTTCCCCAGAGGTCGCCCCAAAGCTCAAGGCCTTCCTTTAGCCCTCTGGGTAGACATCACGCCGATGCCACCATAGTCTGGAGCTCATCTCTCTGGGACTCCCCGATTCTGCCAAGTGACTTCTTTTTCCGGCTGAACAACCCTCTGCAGCTGTTTAGAAAGAGGCTGCACCGCCGGCCTGCCCCACCTCCCGTCCGTCCGTCCGTCCCCGCCACTCTTGGGGGAGTCTTCAGGGATGGCGTTACGCCGAGGGAATAACACGAGTGGCAACGCTGGGTTCTCCGTTCAGGAGGAAGCTTGGGGCTCTTTAAAGCCTGGCCCTTCCTCCCACCCACAGGGCCTAGTCCAGAGCTGGAAGAGGCCACCTAGCCAAGCGCCTTGTTTTTACAGAGGAGGAGGCGGAAGCTCACAGAGGAAGCTCAGTGACTTGTCCGTGATCACACAGCGACTCCGTGTAAGCAGCAGGATCTGAACCCTGCTCTGCCCGATTCTTGGGCCGGTGCTCTGCCCACTGTGCCAATGCTGGGCCTGGTTCATTGTCTCTCCAGAGTGTCCGTTCTAGACGTGTGTCCTTTAGGGCGACCTCCACGAGGAGGCCGCCCAGCTCCGGATCACGGACACTTCCCGTCCCCTTGGCTTTTCCTGTGCTAACGCTGAGGGGGAACCTTCTGCCGGTGGGCTTCCCTGGTCCCACTGCTCGCTCGCTCGCCTTGTGTCCATGGAATGAGCTCTGGCCCATTCATAGTCAAACTCTACCTACCCGCGATGAGGTCATCCCACCTTCCTTTAGTGGGGAGGGGGATGAGTGACCCCCACGTGACAACAAGTGACAAATCAAGAATGAGGGACGGCCCTTTGGGCAGCCCAAATCAGTGCAGAGGCTGCCATTGGTCCGCTTGAATTAGAGGTGGACCCCCAGGAAGTGACGAGAGACACCATCTCTTCAAGTGTGTTGGTTACTTCCTGTGGAGCAGTTCCGGCTTTGGACTTGGGGCTGAAGGTTCTCGGCTGAGACCTCAGACTGCTTCCACTCTGAATGGTCACGTGGGTAAGTCAGGCTGACTTCCTGGGCCTACCTGGGCGTTTCCAGACTCTGCCTTAAGCAGACTTATAGCCTCTCTGATTGCTGAGGTCTTGTGGCGTGTAATTTAGTTTAATTGGCCTTTTAACCTTCTCTCTCCCTCTCTCTATTTCCCTACCTTTTACCTTCCTAATTGTAAATAAATTACCTTAAACCCCATCCTGACTTGGGTCTATTTTAATTACGGAATCCACCTGAATTGTTGATTCCTGGCGGCCACACCTTGAATATATATCTATAAATACCTAAAATCTCCCTCTTACAGTCTGGAGGACAGCAATCAGTGCCACGCAGCACCCCTGAGGAGGGCGACGGAAGAGCTGGAGAGTGTCCACAGAAGGGCGATCAACGAGTCGACAAGGATTTCTGAAGCATCTCCTCTGTGCCAGGCATCGTGCTACGAAGAAGGAAGCGACCCCTGCTCACGAGGAGTTTACAGTCCAATGGGAGAGGCAACAAGGTCACACAGAAGCAAAGGGCGCAATACATATCCATATCGACAAAGCAGACTGAGCCAAAGTCGTCTGGGAGGGAGGGCAGTAGGAGCTGGGCAAGTCAGGAAAGGCCGTGGGTCAAAGATGGTATCTCAGCTGCATCTTTTTTTTTTTAAACCCTTAACTTCTGTGTATTGGCTCCTAGGTGGAAGAGTGGTCAGGGTGGGCCGTGGGGGTCAAGTGACTTGCCCAGGGTCACACAGCTGGGAAGTGTCTGAGGCCAGATTTGAACCCAGAACCTCCCGTCTCTAGGCCTGACTCTCCATCCACTGAGCTACCCAGCTGCCCCCTCTTAGCTGCATCTTAAAGCACGAGAATGACTGGATAAGCCAAAGATGAGTAAGGGACAGCACACGGGAGGTCAGACCACATTTATGAACATTTGTGCAATGTTTGCTCTGTGCCGGGCACTACACAAAGTGCCCTGGTCCTTTGGCATAGGAGGATTGGTGGGAGGAGCTGGAAACACTTCGCGTGGTGCACGGGGAGACGACTGGGAGAAAGAGGACTCCAGAAGGTGAAACCAGATGGGATGGAGGGAGCTGCAAAGGGGCAGCCCAGCGGTTCTTTGAGACACAGCCTGGGCTAGCCGCCCCTGAGGTCCCTTCCACTGTTTCAGTGAGAAGATTCTGGGATTGTGGGTTTCACTGGGGAATCTCTGATGTTTCAGGGCCAGATGCTTTCAACATGGTGGGCGTCCACTAACAGGAACATCTGGAGAACCTCGTCCCCTTGGGAGACTCAGGATTGTATCTGAACTGGGCACCGGGCATCCTGACCCAATGGTGCCCCACACCGTAGGTGGCCAGACCCCTCCCTGTTCTTTGCTTCACCTGATGCTAAAGATCAAGAGGCCAAAAGGTGAGATATCTCCAGGGATCGTATGATTTTGACTTGTGGTAAGGAGTGGATCAAGCACTGGACTTCAGAAAGTCAGGAAGACTCATTCATCTTCCTGAGTTCAAATCTGGGCTGCCTGACATTCATAATCTGTGTGACTCTGGTCAGGTCACATCACCCGGTTTGCCTCAGTTTCCTCTTTTGTCAAATGAGCTGGAGACGGCAATGGCAACGGCAACCCGCTCCAGTATCTTTGCCAAGAAAACCCCAAATGAAGTCACAGAGTCAGATGTGACAGACAAATGATTGAACAACAACAGGAGACTCTTTGTTAAACAAACCTTTAAGTAGACTGTTTGTTCTACTGAATTGAATGCTTTTTCCAAAAAAGAAAATAAATAAAGAGTATCCAAACACCAAGCACAGTGGCATCTTGTAACATAAAGAAGGAATATGGATGATTTCCTCCAGCAGCCAAAAAGGATCGATTCCCCACAATGGAATTAAAGGGAAAAAACAAGTTATGGAATTCTCCATCTGCAGGGCATAAGCTCAAATTGAACAGATGAGAGGATTGTGCAAGGCACTATAAAGGAAAACTCTGCCTTGTGCTGCTTAGCTTCTATCTGTCACTGGGATGATTCCCATCTTCCTGTCTCTGGGGCTGAAGAACTACTTTTTCATGAAATTTTCCCTTCTTTTCAGATGTGCATTCTCTTCCCTCCAGGCCCTCCCCCAAGTGCGAGAGCAAGAAAAAATGAAACTCCTATTACAAACAAGTTTGTTTAACAAATTCCTCCATTTGAGAAAGGAAGGAAGGAAGGAAGGAAGGAAGGAAGCCTCACTGGGCACTCTTAGTCATACATAACCTCTCCATCAGGGTGTGAGTAACAAACATATTTTATCTTGAGTCCACTGGAACCCTGGTTGGTCACTGGGTTGATCAGAGTTCCTACAGCTCTCAAAGTTGCTTATTTTCTTTCCAATCTATACTACAGCTCCTTCAGCCATGGCTCCCCTGCAGGCACCCTCTCAGTTTCCAATTCTTTACCATGACAAAAAGAGCTTCTATACATCGAGCTGTCCAGAGGAGCTCTTTTCCTCTTTCTCTGATTCCGTTAGCCTACAGACCTAAGCATCACCGCGTCGCTGGGTCAGAGGGCAGCGTTCTGCACCTTTCTGGGCACGGTGCCAAATTGCTTTCCAGAACTCCACCGACAACGCTCTCTCATACTTGCTTTCGGAGCTCCTCCAGGATCTGTGATCTTCCTTTTCTTCAGCTTTGTCAATCTGATGCCATGAGGTGGAATCTGGGTTTTAATCTGCACTCATCTAGTTACTGGTGATTTCGAGCATTTATGGTTGCCGGTGGCTTGGATTTCTTCCCTTTAGAATTACCTGTTCATCTCCTTTAACCTGTTACCAGCTGGGGAATGTCTTCTTCTCCTAGACTTGAATCGGTTCTAGAGAACTTGGCAATGAGACCTTCATCCAAGGAAATCGTTGCTAAGCCGTCTTCCCTTCGTGACTGTGTCTGCTCTTCCCATTCGTGCTGCACGGCTTTCACTCAGAACGGTCTGGATTTCAATAGTAAGAGCTGCCTTCTTTCTCTGGCTCGGTCATGAGCTCTCCCCACCCTTCGATCTGAAGCTACGTCCCCGCGTACACCTCCATTTTTCCTGTTATTGCCCGCAATGTCCACGTCAGAGACCCCTTTGGAGTTTGTCTTGGTAGATGGTGGGAGCTGAGGATCTGCCTAGTTTCTGCCCAAGCTGACACTATCGGCCACGTCCGGCCCCCACAGGGCCTTCCCCTCCCCGGTCTGCAGAGCAGTCGACGTCTTCTCGGCCACGAGCCTGTCAGCTTCTTGGCTCTTGGGATGGGCTGTTATTCATTGGGGGTCCCTCAGAGCAAGAAGCAAATCGGAATTGGTCCACGTGGGCTCCCTGAATTGAAGATTATTTTATTATGTATAATAATACAATTTATTTGATATATAATAAAATATATAAAATAATAATAATAAATTAATACCTGTAATAAATTGTATTATGAAAACCCACAAATGTCTGGGAGGGGGCAGAAGTCAAGGAGCAGCAACAAAGGCTCCTAATGGGTCTAACACTGCAGGGCTTGGATTTGTAGAGTGATAAACAAACCTCACGGGGACGACCTGCTTCTATGGCCTTCCTCGTTACCCGCCGGCTGCCTGTCTCTGCCCGGCTCTGCCCGGACTTGGGAAACGAAGCTCAGTTCTTCGCTCTTTCCAGAAGGGCATCTCCATGCAGGCCGTCTTGCCTCCAAGCAGTCCACAGATCTTAGGGATGATGGAGCTTCATACCAAGGTGGTCAGAGGAAGCCAAATGGCCTCTCTGAAGTCACCTCTGAACATGGCGGTCCTGGGCGGGTCAGGGAAGCGGGCAGAAAGAAGGGCAGAGTGACTGCGGCATCCAGAAGCCCACCACCAGACAGCTCTGCCACTTCTCTTGTCTCTCCCTCCTCCGCTGGCCTAATGGTCATCAGAGAGGAGACCAGAGAGTGGATGGGAACGAGGAGGAATGGCCTTGGCCCACGGACCTGGGTGTCAAACACTGATAAGTGCCTACTCAGTGTTGGGTGCTAAGGAAGGAGGCAAAGCCAGGTGCCAAGCCTTGGGGCAGGCCAGACTCTGTTCTTTCTGCCCCTTCCTGGGACCACTTTTAATAGATGCTTTGGAATCAGCCGGTCCAGAGATTTCCTAGGTTGCACAGGGGCCCGGAACCATAGGTGGAAGGGAGGAAGAAGCCTCTAACACCCCTGGGATCCTTTCAGGCCTACAATATAGAAGTATTTATAGACTTTAACTGCTCCGGAAACTTTCCACCAACAATAGGGAAAGACCAACCCCCCACCTAAGAATGCCAAAAGCAGCTCAGAAATGTGCCCTCTCAAGGCCTTCGCTTCCAGCGGAGCAGACCCCCAGGAAGCTCACCATCTTGTTTTCCTCCAAAGAGCCCATGCCCGCCTGTCTCTTTCATTTTACATTTCTACCCAGGTTTCCTGGCTTCCCAGTCTCCGGATTCCCTGCCTCTAATATTTGGACGTTCTGGTAGCCACTCCTTAAATGCCTCTTCCTTTACCTCCTAAGAAGAATGCTTCCTGTTTGCCAAGTGTGATTAACTGGGTGATATACTAAGACACAGTCATAATGCTAACTAGCATTTACAGATTGTTTTAAGGTTTGCAGGGCATTTTACAAATATGATCTCACTTTATCCTCACAACAACCCTGGAAGGTAGGTGCTGTTGTTATCCCCATTTTATGGATGAGGAAACTACTTGCCCAAGGTCACGCAGCTAGTAACTGTCTGAAGTTGGATTTGAACTCGAGGCTTCCTGACTTCAGGTACAGTGCTCCCTGCATTGTGGAAGGCCCTTGAGAGACGAGGTAGTAAGAGGACTCACTTCTGCTCTTCAGAGCATGATGATGGACACATTGCAAGTGATAAACTCAAGCTTGATGTCAGCAAAGAAAGCTGCCCCCAAGGACACCCGATCTCGAGAGGTGATGAGATCCCCCTCCTGGGAAGTCTTCAAGCAAAGGCTGGATATATCTAGACACCAAACGGTATAACATCTAAATTCTTAAAGGTAAGGTAGAAATAGACAGTAAAGTTATAATAGTGGACTTCAATTTCCTCCTCTCAGATCTAGGTTAATCCAATCCCCCAAATAAACAAAGTTTTGATAGTTGCTTGTTAGGGATGTTGGAGGAAGGATTCTTGTCTGATATTCTGGAATCCTGAGATATGGAAAACTCCTGATACCTCAAGCTTAGATCCCTCTCAGTAAGTATTGGCCTCAACGTACAAAGAGGGATCTCCCAGGGTGAGTATGTTTCTGCTCCCAGGAATGGGCGATGGAATCTCAGCTCTGTACTCCTATGCTAGAGGCAGATAGAATGGGCCGAGTTTGAGAACGAGAGGAGCCGGGATTGATGGCACCCCAAGTTAGCATCACCAACCCTGTGTAAACAGGGAGCAGAGGTTCCCCAGGGACCCTCCGCCACGTTGAGGACAGGGATACGACGGGACCCGTGGACAGCTAAGGTCTAGTGTCAAACAGACACATGGAGGAACCGTTCCGACAGCCCCCGTGGCTCGTGAGCGTGGCCCCACCAGAGCAGCCGAGCCCCAGAAGCCTCAGGCTTTATCTCATAAGCAGAAGTCTGGCCGTGACGGCTGCGAGTTCACTCCGGTTTCTCCTCGCTGATGCCACGTCCGATTCTGTGACAAAGTGCCTTTGACACGGACCAGGCGGTCATGGAGGTTAAGCATGACCAGATGCAAATGGATGCTTTGTCTCCCTTCCCAAATGGATGCAGAGCCAATTTTCTCTCTCTCTCTCGATGTTCTCCCTCTAATGCTCGTTTCAATTTGTGCATCTCCATTTACTTTACTTTTAGCTGAATTTAATAATTGGCTAACAGGAAAGCAAAGGGAAACGAGGCAGCTTCCTTAAGCCTCCGGCTAGCCCGGGCTACGTCTGAATTTGTCTTTGCCTTTTAGGAGGCCAGGAGTGTGTTTTAAATCACAATTGTCGGCTTGGCGTGCCAAGAGGCTCGCTGTGCTAAGCGTGCCCGTCCTCTGCCACACCAAGAAGACTTGCCTCAGAGAAGGAATTGGGAGCCTGCGTAGACGTTGGGGACTTTTCCCGGGGTGCCGCGGGGCGTCAGCAGCTCTAAACAGGCAGATGTGCCCTGCTGAAAGATCGCTGTGGCATGACTGCGCCGAGCCGCGGCTTTCAAGCTGTTTCCTGGAAGATGTCGGCTTGAGAGCAAGCCTCGAGCCCAGGAGCCCATCTGCAAGGCCCGACGTCCCATGCCGGGTCCGTCCTGGAGGGCTGGCCTAGAAGAGCTCGGGCTTCTTCTGCCCAGAGCTTGCTCCTGGGAAATCTCCAAACACGGCTCACGGTCGGAATTCCCCAAATGTGGGCCCCCGGGGCCCCCGCTCCTGTATGAGCATACCGGACAGCCAGTGCCTATCAGGCGCGGCCAGCCTCTTTGGTTTTCCCCAGAGAAGAGACAGAAGAGGAGCAGGACCTCCAGGGGCCCATAAATAGACACGGAAGACACACGAGGCCCCCCAAGTGGTTTGCCTTGAAAGGAATAGAATTCAAGGCATCCAGCAAGGCTACTTGGCAGTAGGTTGGCGTATCTCTAGCTCTCCCCTAACCCTTTGTTGTCTGCCCAAGATTCCTCGCGTCACGGTGTGGTTTGGACTTCCTGCAAGGCAAACAGACTTCGAGGCCATTGGCAGGCAATATTCAGCTTATCAATTAGCAAGCATTTATTAAGCGCTGACTGTGTGCCAAGACCCGGGCTAAGCTGGGAACACGCGGAAAGGTTAAAAAAAAACCGTCCTTCCCCTCAAGGAATTCATGTTGCAATGGCAGCACCCTGACCTTTGAACCCGTGCTGTCCAAATGGCGTATGAGAGGTCAGAGCAGCGTCAGTCCGTCTCGCCCTCTCCTCATTGGGGGGTCGAAGCCCGCCTCTGTTCTTCAGCGGACGATCCATCGCTTCTCAGGAAATCGCCTCGTTTTGGCGAGCAGCCTGGAGCTTCCATCTGCAAAGCTGAGAGCGCTCTCCTCGCAGCACCCCAATGTGGGCTGGCCAAGGAAGCCTCCTTCTCCTCCTGCCAGGAGTCAGGCACCAAACATTGGCTCGGTGACTCCCAGAGGGCTAGATTCGGGGGTCGCGGCTCCTTCGCCAAGAATCTCTTCTGCGCCCCAACCCGCCGATCCCCTGGAGGTCAGCTCCAGCTCTGGGAGGCCCAGCCCAAAGGGCCCGAAATCCTCCCTCCGACATGCTCCCTCTGAGCCAGAGCCCAGCCCATTCCCCAAAGCTCATAGACTGGGAACTCAAATCCAAGCGAGGGCCTTGTCCACGGGTTCCGCCTTCCCCAAACAATTCAGGTGTCCGTCCGCTGCCCCGAGGCCGACAGACGCGCAGGCGGCTCGGGAAGGCGCGTTTCCCAAAAACCTTTGGGAAGTCTCTCCGATGGCCTCATCCACAAGGGAAGAAAAGGAGAAGCTCCATCAGAACCCAAAGGCCCGAGAGCTCAGGACTGGCTCCCTCTCTCGCTTCTTGACTGAGAGGTTAGGCAAGACCCACCCTGGCTTGGGAGTTCCGGTAGTTGACAAAGTCCGCTGCCGAGCCGAAGAGGAGCCCGTCCTGACGCCGCCTGGGCCCTGGGCACGGCGTCCCTCTGGTCCTCGGGCTGCAGCCACCCATCCAGGCGAAGCCCCCAGAGCTCGGCCGGGCGGATCGAGAAGCCGAGGTCACTCTGGCCTGACTGGGGCGATGGCGGGAGGACGGCGGGCATCCTGAGGCTGGCAGGAGCCCCAGAGACCACCCAGGCTGCCCTCAATCTCAGCACGCTCGCATGACAAGCTGAGGCTTGCTCGAGAACCTTCCGTGCGAATCTCTCCTGG
The DNA here is from genome assembly GCF_016433145.1 of Gracilinanus agilis. Classification (NCBI taxonomy): domain Eukaryota; kingdom Metazoa; phylum Chordata; class Mammalia; order Didelphimorphia; family Didelphidae; genus Gracilinanus; species Gracilinanus agilis. The sequence continues at coordinate 520,282,116 of NC_058133.1, forward strand.
ATGTCCAGCCCCAACCTGCCTTTCTATAGCTTTCCCTCCTGCTCCGGAGCCTGTCTTCTGGGACCTGGAAGAACGAGTTTCGGCCTTCTTCTGGAGGGCAGGCTGCACCTCGTCCCTGAGGATTCTCTCCTTGGGGCCCAACACCCCACATCCTTCTTCCTTGCTTCTAGAAAGCCGGCTGCGTGTCCTTTAGGAGCAAAGGCCCAGCTTTGTCAGAGAGTCCCAGTGATTCTGGGATGTGCCTGGTTTAGGGTCCAGGAACAGTCTCCTGGTAGCCAGAGCCCCAGCCAGGGCCTCTCCAGCCGCCCTCTGGCCTCCCGGCCCGTCGCGGACCTCTCCCTGGTGTCAGGGATGGCTAGGAATAGCTCCAGAGTCCAGACCACCAGACCCAGGTCCTCCCCTGCCTGCCAAGCCTTTTTAAGGCATCTCCCGCAACGTTGCACCACCTTGGTTACCATGGAACCCAACGATGACCTCATCCGAGGCCTGCGTCCTCATGGAACTGGAATGGCTAAACAAACACACACGTCCAGGTTTCCCAGGCAGGTTGGACAGGAGCCCGGCTATTGATTCACTATTGTAACCCACTCCAGAACTTACTTCACTCACAGGAGGCCCAGATCTTCTTCTTAATTCTAAACGAAGCGGACCCAACCTGAGCAAGAGCCTCCAGAGCCTCCGGGCTCTCCCTTCGCCGGCCCATCCTCCACCCAACTGGCTAAGGGACTTTCATCAGACTCACCGTGGAGCCCTTCTGGGAACGATCCTCCGGGGCTCTCCGGCTCCTCCGGGGCTGGTCGTTCAAGCCCTTCCTGAGCTGGCTCCCGCTTCTCTTTCTCGGCGTGTTTCCCATTAAACCCGGCCCTGCTCAGGTGCCCTCTTCTAGCAAAGTGGCCCGCTAGCCTCCATGTTTGTATCCGCAGCTGCCCCGTCTTTGGCCCGCACTCCTCTCTCATCTTCGTCCTGGAGGTCCTCCTGCTTCCTTCAAAGTCACCCCCCGCAGGAGGCCTTTTCTGTGGGCCACTCTCGCCCCGCCATATCTCAATGCCTTCATGGAAGGCCAGAGAGGACTACAGGATAATAGGATGAAAGCTTCCTGAGGGCAGCGAGTAGGCTTCTTTTTTTTCCTTCTGTCTTAGAATGGATACAAATATGGGTCCCAAAGCAGAAGATTGGTAAGGACTAAGCAATTGAGATCAAGTGACCCGTCCAGTCACATAGCTAGAAAGTATGTGAGGCTAGATTTGAAGCCAGGTTTCCCCCATTCCAGGTCTGTTGCTCTATCCACTGAGACCTCTGTCTTCCCTTTGCTTAATTAATTCTTTTGTTTTTTAAACTCTTGTACTTCAGTGTATTGTCTCATAGGTGGAAGATTGGTAAGGGTGGGCAATGGGGGTCAAGTGACTTGCCCAGGGTCACACAGCTGGGAAGTGTCTGAGGCCAGATTTGAACCCAGGACCTCCCGTCTCTAGGCCTGACTTTCACTCCACTGAGCTACCCAGCTGCCCCTTGCTTAATTAATTCTTAACAATTGATGTGGTTGTTGTACACAGAGACGTATACACTGTGGTAAAATCGAATGTAGTGGACTTCTCTGCTAGCAACAAGGCAATGATCCAGAACTCTGAGGACCTTGTGAGAAAGAAGCTCTCCACATTCAGAGGAAGAACTGAGGGAGCAGAAACACAGAAGAGAAACAACTGCCTGATCACTTGGGTGGATGAGGATATAATTAGGGATATTGACTCAAAAGGAACACCCTAATGCAAATATCAATAATATGGAAATCGATCTTGATCCATGACGCATGTAAAAGCCAGTGGAATCGTGTGTGGGCTGTGGGGGGAGGGGGAGGAGGGGAGGGATAGAACATGAATCCTATGTGGAGAAATGTTATAAATTAGTAAATTAAATAAAAATAAAAACTCATGTGTTTGGAATCACTTCGTTAGATGCTCTGACGAGGAGATGAGTGTCACAGGAAATCCCACTCTGCGACAAGACTCAATGGCAGCACTTGGCCCACACGAGACGGCAGGGCCACGGCTTACGGACCGCTGGGTTCTCCTCGCATGGTAGCCTGTAGCCAGGAGCTCCCCACATGTTAAATGAAAATGCCTCGTTCTGTAAAAGTCAAGAAGAGACTTGAATGATTCGTTCGGAGCGTCATTCCTGGGAGACCAGCTGAGCCTCTCCATCTCGCCTTTTGCTCCTCTGGGGAAGGCCACCCCTCAGCTCTCCACTCTTTAGGGATCTAGCCAGTGGCGCTCTCCCCATTCGATTGGGACCAAAGCGGGGAGGAGTTCCCCAGCAGAGCAGAGCTGAGCAAAGCCCCTGAGGACACGGCCCAGGGTTTTACGAGACCCAGAAAATGAGCCCTTGTGGAGGATGGGGAGTGAGCTCATGGAGTGTGTGAAGCATCTGTGCCTGGCCCTGGCCCAGGGAGGGGGCTTGGCGCAGCCAAAGGGAATAAACTTGAAGGAGCCGAGTGACCTTTCCGTGTTGATTTAAAACCATCCCTCTGCCCACGTGAAGATGCCGTCACATTTCTGGTCCTGCTTTTCCTCCTCTCTGACAGGAGAGAATAAAGGCACAGAGGTAGGAGAGCGCCCCCACCCTCCGCCAGGTGCAGACGTGGTCATTGCGTGGTCGTCCTATGCTCGAGCCCTCCGGCCTGGAGTGGCCATCCAGGCTCCAAACCTACATCCAGCCATGGCGCCAGTGGCCAAGAGTTCAGACAAGGCCAGCCAGGCCATCTCATCCCCATTTGGGGATGGGCATGGAGATTCACTGGGAAAAAGGAAGAGATGGAAAGATCCACCCAGCCCTCGCGAATATGCATTCCGCATTGTTTTCAGATTCATTTTCAAAACACGAAATCATATTTTGGGCAGCAGCTCCAGCAAAAGATGGCCAAGTTCTAATAATAGCTGGCATTTTGATGGAGCTCGAAGGTTTGCAGAGTGCTTTCAAGACCTGAATTCATTCATAGGACCTTCAAAAACAGCCCTGCGAAATGGGCACGCCACAAATGGTGACCCCCATTTTACAGATGAGGCAACTGAGGCTCAGAGACTTACCCAAAGCTGGAGGAGTTTGAGGGAGGATTTTAACTCAGCTTCTAGACACCAGATGCACCACTACATAACACTGCCTTTTACGTCTGCTTTCTACAACTAGATAGCAACCACCAGGACTCAAACCCAGAATCCAGGCCTCCATCTACAATACTGGGTTTCCTCCATGGATGGATGGATGGATGGATGGACGAATGAAGTGCCAACATGAGAGCTCTTGCTCTCCAGGAGTTGACATTCTAATGGAGGCAGTGGTAGCCAGGAGGGGATTGTCTGGGACCAAAAAGGGTAGCGAATTCGTGTGCTGGGCAGTCGGTTTTCCAGGAAGGATGGAACTATTGATTTAAATACTGATTCCAGAGAAGAGATGGAAAGAGAAGATACATACACCTAGGCAGTACAACTAATGGCCAGATGGCTGGCTAGGACAGAAAGCATAGTCTGATGGGGTGGTGGTCTGGGCTCAGGCCAGGCTACATATAATGGGCTAATGGAGTTTGCTGACAGTCCCTAACCAATCAAGGTAGCTGGGCTCCAGAGCCAGAGTCCAAACCAGAGTGGATTTGCTTCCCCAGGGACTTGGGGGAAAGGGAACAACTAAGCCTATAAAGTGAGGATAAAACCTTCAGACTCTAAAGCAATAGAAATGATCATCATTATCTATGGCCTGACATGAAATATTCTCAGCGTTCTTCAAATGTGCCAGTAAGTTGGGAAGTAGCCGGGGAAATGATTATTCATTTTTCTAGCATTTCAGCAAATTGAAATTTAATAAGACTTTCCCAGCTCTCCCCCAATCTAAGGAAGCTACAGTGCCTGGGCAGCAGCTTCTCTGGAGCCACTCCATCCACCCTGGAGGTCTTCATGTGGATCCCCAATACCTATTGAGTTTCAGGGTCCAAAAGATGTAGGGTTCATCCAAGGGTTGATTTACATTGTATGTTAGCATTGCGCAGAATGTAAGCTTCTTGAGGGAAGGAGTCTTTTTGTCTTTCTGTATAATGTCCCGTTAGAGTCATTTCCTTGTTTTAAGACTAGAGGAAATGTATGGACTCTCAAGATCCATGTGGTTCTCCCTTCTGAAGCTTTCAGAAGTATATTTTAGATAAAAATTTACAAGTTCAATTTCAGTCACTCCAAGCCCCCAGTCAGGAAAATTCCTAACATTTAGGTAGTAGTTGGGCATCCTATCAATTTATATTTATGTCCATCTCTGGTTAACCCTGGACTCGGTGTTTGAGGCAAAATTCAGTTTACTGGAAACACCTGGGTAGCAAAACACCAAAATTTGTTCTAACATCTATGGAAAGGAAAGTACCAGAAGGGGAAGTTGAGGCATGATCAGACCTTTTCTTGGGAATTCTCTAAGTTCTTAAGTACAGTGGTAGCATCCACTAGCGTGTCCACTCTGGGATCCTATAGAGACAATGTTCCTGTTTGATATTTCTCTTCCCTGCCATAGCTCATGCCTACCTTCTCTTTCTCCTTTTGCTGGTTGTCCCAGAGATGCTGGTTCATTGCTCAGCTCTGCTTGACCCCCTCTCCCGGCCCCTTCTCCTTCCTCTTTGTTTCTGGTCCCTCAGAATCTTAACTTCAAAGGGAAAACAATGCAACCAAAATCAGAAGGGAAACAACAAACTGGGAAAAAATCTTTATAACAAAAAATCCTGACAGAGGTCTAATTACTCAAATATACAAGGAGCTAAATCAATTGTATAAAAAATCAAGCCATTCCCCAATTGATAAATGGGCAAGAGACATGAATAGGCAATTTTCAGATAAAGAAATCAAAAGCATCAATAAGCACATGAGAAAGTGTTCTAAATCTCTTGTAATTAGAGAAATGCAAATGAAAACAACTCTGAGGTATCACCTCACACCTAGCAGACTGGCTAAAATGATAGCAGGGAAGAGTAATGAATGCTGGGGGGGATGTGGCAAAATTGGGACTTTAATGCATTGCTGGTGGAGTTGTGAACTGATCCAACCATTCTGGAGGGCAATTTGGAACTATGCCCAAAGAGCGATAAAAGAATGCCTGCCCTTTGATCCAGCCATACCATTGCTGGGATTGTACCCCAAAGAGATCATAGATAAACAGACTTGCACAAAAATATTTATAGCTGCGCTTTTTGTGGTGGCAAAAAAGTGGAAAATGAGGGGATGCCCTTCAATTGGGGAATGGCTGAACAAACTGTGGTATATGCTGGTGATCGAATACTATTGTGCTAAAAGGAATAATGAACTGGAGGAATTCCATGTGAACTGGAAAGACCTCCAGGAAGTGATGCAGAGTGAAAGGAGCAGAACCAGGAGAACATTGTACACAGCAATGGATATATTATGGTAAAATCGAATGTAATGGACATCTGTACTGGTAGCAATGCAATGACCCAAGACAATTCGGAGGGATTTATGGAAAGGAACACTACCCACATTCAGAGGAAGAACTCCAGGAGTAGAAACACAGAAGTAAAACAACTGCATGGACACTTGGGTTGATATGAACATGATTGGGGATGTAGACCTGAAAAGACCACACCCATGTAACTATCAATAATGTGTAAATAAGTCTTGACTGACCACACCAGTGGAAATGCAAATTAGCTACGGCAGGTGGGGGTCGGGGAGAGAGTGAGTCAGGGGATGGGGGGATGAAGGGGGTGAAGGGTAAAGTAAAAACATGACTTATGTAACCAGGGAAATTTTTTCTAAAAATAAAAAAATTATTAAAAAAATAATTAAAAGACATATGAAACCCTTCAAAAAAAAAAAAAAAGAATCTTAACTTCATTCTGAGATGGCCTGTTTCTTTTATGCAGATCCCTTAAGCTGTGACTCAGTCTCTCATGGCATGGCTTTGACGGATTTAAGGAGATGTACAGGCCCTGCTTAGGATTGCTTCTAACTGGTTCACCTAACAAAAGCTATTCCTTTTAAGGAGGAGAGGCACTCAATGGCCAATGGAGCCTGACTCTTACCTGTGTAGGTCCAGGGCCTTGCCCAGTGCCGGGCACTTAGCTGCTACCCAATGAACACTTAGTGTTGGTTTAGTTTGTCTGATAACTAATACTGGTTCGTGGATATGTATCTCATATATTCCTGACTTGTGATTCTATCCTAGAACCTCCGAGCCAGAGAGACCTCATGACCACGTCATCCCAACCGTCCCTATTATTTTATTAGACAATGATCCTTCTGCAGCATCTGCAACAACAAGTAATCGCCCAGACGTGGTTGGAAGACCTCTGCTGGAGAAGAGGAAGCAAGAACTATTCCTCAATCAGCTCGTCCCATTCCTGGATAGCTCTAACGGTTAGGAAGTTAATATCAAGCATCTTAACATCAAACCTAAAGGTCCCACTTCGTAACTGGGGATCGAAGGCCTGGAACTCTGGAGCTGGAAGGGAAGCCAGAGTCCATCGAAGCCAACACCCTCACGTCACCAATAATGAAACCAAGAACTCTAGAAGTTAGGGGACCTTTCCAAGGTCACATAAGGAGTAAGTATCAAAGGCACTCGAGTTCATCCATAGCTCCTGGTTTTGTTTTCTGAAGTCAAAGTGAATTAATCAGTCTGAGAGGTACATTGGAAAGAGCATTGAGCTGGGAATCAAAAGAGACCTGAGTTCAAGACCTGCTACTTAATAGTTATATGACTTTGAAGAAATTCCTCCATTACTATGAACCTGCTTCTTTTCATCTTCAAATTAGAGATAATAATACTAGTCTTAGCTATAGCATGAAGTGGTAAAGAGGATCCAGGAGATCATATATATAATTTAAATATATGTCTATATGCATGTTTGTAGGGGGAGGGGGAGAGATAGAGGGAGCTCCAAGGTCACACAAGTAACATGTAGTGCAGCCAGAGTTCAAATTTTTCTTCTCTAAACCCCCTCAGACCTCAGTTTCCTCCTCTGTAAAATGAAGGAACTAGTTTAAGTGCCCTCCCAGATCTCTTCTAGCTGGCACATTCAATTCTCATCTAAACTGAAGCTCTTTGAAGAGGGATGTTGGAGGACCATTGTATGAGCCGTGGGTTCCCCTGGCAGTAGAGAGGAGAGTGTCAAGTGAGGCGGCTCGTGTCTGAAGTGCCCGAGGATGCAGCCCCAGCAGCCATCCAAGGCTTGGGAACTGGAGCGGCCAAAAGATGCAAACACTCGACAACAGAAGTAAAATAAACACATGGGAAAGTCAACAGATTGCATTCAGCTTTCCTGCTCCATGGAGGAAACGCTAAGCAAAACATGTGGTGCTTCCAAACAAGCGCCCAGAGCGCGCCGTTGCATTGATGTGAAGTTGTGTTTGTGTTTGCAGCTCATCTGGCACCTCAAGGAGGCATGTGCTGGTCAAGGGCTGCCCGAGTGCAGAGGCAAGAAGACTGAGGAAAGCTCGGGCCAGGCCTTGGCACACCAGCAGCGTAACCCACCGGGAAGGAGCTAGACAGGCAGCCCCCTCTTCGGAAGGCTCTGGGCCCTTTGTCTGGCCGCTGTGGGCCGGCTGGACGGCTTCTTTTCCAGAATTCCCAAATGTGCTTCTTAATCAGATTAACAGGGGACAAAGTACTGATTTAGATGAACTCTCGATGGGCTCCAGGGGGAAGGCACGACCCCAAAGGGCGTCGGAGAAATGCCGAAGGCGGAAACGTTCATTAAACGCCTGTTTGTCCGGCGCCGCGTTAAGCCCTGAAGAGTCCAAGAAAGGCAAAAACAGGCCCTACTTTCCAGGAACTCACAGTCCAGGGCGGGGGACACACTCTGAAACCGTCCAGAGAAGCCGGATTCAGGACGGACTGACAACGATCTCAGAGAGAAGTCTAGCACTAGGGCGAATGGGGAAAGTCAGGAAAGCCGAGAGGGGGACACGAGGATGGTTACGGTTCCAGGGTGGAGAGACGGCGGGGGGGAAGCGCTCAGGGAATGCTCCTTGAGGGCAGAGACGGTGGTCACCGTGTCCTTCGCATCTTCATCGTCTAACATGAGGCCCGATATGTTCTTTTTATGTTTAGGCCTGTGTTTTCATTGATGTTGTCTGCCCATAGAATTTACTGACTATTCGGTAACTTAGCCTTGCAAAGCGTTGCCCTCAGACACGGAGAGGTAAGTGACTAGTCCAGGGTCATCTAACCAATATGTGCCAGAGAGATAACTTGAATTCGCACCCTCGTATTTCAGAGTCAATTATTCTAACTACTTTGCCCGGCTACCTTTCTTCCTGGAACACAATACAAGATCAGTAAATTATGATTGAGCGGGAGTGCTGGGTGCGAAGTGGGTCGCCTTGGCAGGTCCTCGTCAGAAGACAGTAGATTAGATTAGGAAAGGAGAAAAGGAGGCCAGCCGTTCATAGAGAAAGGCCAGGAGGTGCCAGCCAGACTTTCCGTTGGTCAGATTTGTCCCATTCTGTAGGCCCAAAAGTCTAGACCGTCACAAGCACTAGAACCCCACCAGCCCTTGGCCTGGATCCTCCACATGGGATGTAGGGAAGGCCACGAGCAAGAGAGAAGAGCCACGCTGACTCTCGGAATCTGCCCCTGGCTCCCGGGGCCTGTTCCGGCACTACTTTGCTGAGAGTTTTACCCTTCTCTTGGCTTAGCTCCCCAGCCAGAAACTTGGGGGAATCTCTCAGCTGGACAGTCTGAGGGACTGGCGCAGGCCCTGCTTACCAGCACGCTGGCCGCCGCGTATCTCAAGACGGGCTCCCTGAGGTGGAATGAATAGTTCTGAACGAGCGAAGTCTCGCCGCGGCCATCTCCGTCGTCACAATGCATTGTGGAATAAGAAGGAACGGCTCGCATTGGCACCGCGTTTCTCCCTCCGAAGGCCTCTGGAGGGCCCAGCTTGGTACTTCTCACGCCGTTGCCCAACAGCTCCTTCTCCAAGATCGAGAGGACAAGGCTTGAGAGCTGGCCTCCCAGGCGCCGTCTCTGACTCACTTTCCCCATCCCGGGTTTGCTTTGGGAAACCTCCGGACAGAACCTGTCCACGTAAGTTCACACAGAGGTGGGCAACCAGGCACCCAATTCCCTTCCCAAGACGCCTGCTAGCAATGCGCTTGTGGTTAAGGGACAGCCTTCACTCCGTCCCACAGAAAAAAAGAAAACGCCAGAGAAGCAGAGGGAGCCACGCGTGTGTCCGTGGCCTGACAAACGCCTAGAAGCCACGTCTCCAGTTCTGCTGCCACAGGAGCATCCGCTTTGCCCCTCGAGCATTGAAAGTCCATTCGAGCCATCGTCAGCTATTTAGTATTGGTTAAAAAAAGGGAAGTCATTCAGCTTTGGAGTGCTCCCCCCAAGCCTGTCTCACTCGATGAGCGACTGTGGGTGAACGTGGAGTCCACTGTGTCAGTGGGCTGCCCCCGAAGACCAGAGGTGCAGTGGGTAACGCACTGGGCCTGGAGCCAGGAAGGCCCGAGTTCAAATCTGGTCTCAGACACTGACTAGCTGTATGACCCTGGGCAAGTCATTTAGCACAGCTTGCCATGCTTTCCTCCTGTGTCAAATGAGCTGGAGAAGGAAATGGCAAACCACTCTAGATATTTGCCAAGAAAACCCCAAAAGGGGTCATGAAGAGTCAGATGTGACTAAAATGACTGAATAAGAGACACGAAAACATACTTCATCTACGTGACGTATCTCATCATTTTCCCAGGCCAGCCCTCTTTCCCCTTTCCACCTTCCAAGGGGCAAAAAAAGCCTCTTTTCCCAGATCACCCCTCCTCCCTTATTAGAATGCATGCTCCTACTTCCCAGCTGGGTGACCCTGGGCAAGTCACTTGACCCCCATGGCCCACCCTTACCACTCTTCTGCCTTGGAACCAATACACAGAAGTTAAGGGTTTTAAAAAAATAAACAAATAAACAAATAAACAATAAAGAATGCATGTTCCAGAAGGACAGAGGGGGGCTCTTTGTAAAAACCTTCAGAGCCTCAGAACATGCACAGAGTGACTTCTAAAAAAGCTGAGAAGGAAGAATCGGGGAAAAGGGAACTCAAAAAGCCGGTGTTTGATAAGCCCCAAAGTACAAGTGACTAGAGGAAGACTCCTAATTTCAAAGAAAGGTAGCTAGACAGACAGACAGACAGACAGACAGATAAATAACATGGACAGCCACATAGAAAGTGGGTTGATAGGGATAAATTAATGAAGGCTAGATAGTTGGGTAGGCAGCTGGATGAGAGACAGGCAGAGACAGAGACAGAGAAACAGAAAGAGAGGGGAGGGTGGAAAATAGAAACAGACAGACAGATAGATAGATAGATAGATAGATAGATAGATAGATAGATAGATAGATAGATAGATAGATAGATAGACATAAATGGATTGATAGATGGATGGATGAATAGATAGATAGGTGGATACAGACAGATAGACAGACAAAAAGATAAATAGACAGATAGACAGATGGATGGACGGACAGATAGATAGATAGATTGATGGATGGATGGATGGATGGATGGATGGATGGATGGATGGATGGATGGATAGATAGATGGATGGATGAATGGATGGATGGATGGATGGATGGATGGATGATAGTGGCTAGATGGATAGATAAGACAACAGATTTCGATTCAGAGAAGAAGAATGGGCAGGAAAACAGAAAAGCATTCTAGCAGAGTTTCGGTTTCGGTGAGAATGCTCTCCCATATATAAAATAAGCTCAAAGTGGGCTTGTGGCCTGACAACCAGCCAATCGATATTGTTAAGAGTTTACTCTGTACCAGTCCTTGTGCTAAGTGCTGGGATTTCCAAATGAGACAAAAGATATTCCTTGCCCTCAAGGAGTTTATAATCTAATGGGTGAGACACCATGCAAACAAGTATATATACAAAGCAAGTTATTTGTTGTTTCCGTCCTGTCTCCATGACTCTTTTCGGCATCTTTTTTGGCAAAGATACTAGACTCTTTTGACATTTTCTTCTCCAGCTCATTTTACAAATGAAGAAACTGAGGCAAACTAGGTTAAGTGACTTGCCCAGGGTCACACAGCTAGTTAAGTGTCTAGGGCCAAATTTGAACTCAAGAAAATGAGTCTTCCTGACTCCAGGCCTGAGACTCTCTCTACTGTGCCACCTCGCTGCCCTTTATAAGCAAGCTATATATGCAGGATAAATAGGATGGAACTGACAGAGGGAAGGCCCTCAGATGAAGAGGGATTGAGAAATATTGGAGGTCACACCAAAGATGTGAGAAGAGAATCCGTCGAGTCTTTTTGGCAGTTAAGATTGTGGGAGGATTCTTAATTAATCAATGGCTAGACGTCATCACGTGCAAAAAATTAGAAAATTTCAGTTTATTAAACTGAAAAGCTTTTGCTTGAACACAATTGACTCAAGACAAGAATGAGAGAATTTCCTTCATGCCAAATATCTCTGCACGGATCTGATAGCCAAAACGTAGAAGGAACCAAAACAAGCGTGTAGCAGGAAGTTCATAGAGAAATGCTGAAAGGATCTGAACAAACTGTTCTCAAGTGAATTGGGAGCCATTAACAACCATATAAAAGATGGTTCCAAACCACTAATGAAAAAGAAATGCAAATCCAAACAATTTGGAGATTTCACCTCATACCCAGGGAAACGCCAAGATGACAAAGGTGGGAATAATGAAAGCTGAAGATTTGGAAAGAAAAGCGCATGAACACAGCCTGCAAGGAGATGTAACTGGGTCCGGATAGTCAGGAGAGCAAATTGGAATTGGGCTAAGACGGCCACTCAAATGCCTGCATTCTTTGACCCCAAGATTCCGTTGTTAGGTTAAGACACTAAGCTCCGAAGAAAGTGCTGATGTAGATGGAGTCTCTGAGAGGGCAAATGATGTGGCCAAGGTCTCGCAGCTGGAAAAGGTCACCCAATGTGACTCAGTGTGACCAAAGTAGTTTCTGCATCAGAGTTCCCAATACCAATGAAAGGACAGTTCTTGTTTTGAGAGACAGAAAGACAGAGAGAGGGAGATGGAGAGAGAGAGATGGATAGATGGACAGATAGATGGATGGATGGAGAGATAGAGATAGAGGATGGATGGATGGATGGATAGATAGATAGATAGATAGATAGATAGATAGATAGATAGATAGATGGATAGATGGATGAATAGAGATAGACAGATAGATAGATAGATAGATAGATAGATAGATAGATAGATAGATAGATAGATGATAGATAGATAGACAGATAGATATAGAGGATAGATAGATAGATAGATAGATAGATAGATAGATAGATAGATAGATAGATAGATAGATAGATGATAGATAGATAGATAGATATAGAGGATAGATAGATAGATGGATGGATAGAGAGAGAGATAGGCAGTTAGATATAGAGGATAGATGGATGGATGGATGGATAGACAGATAGATGGATGGATGGATGGAGAGATAGAGAGATATAGTGAATAGATAGTGGATAGATGGATGAAGAAATACAGGCAGACTTAGATGCAGAGAGGCAGAAGAGTGCAGAGACAAAGAACTATAGAAAGCTTACGGACCCCTGGGCCATGTTGCTATAAAGAGCATTGTGGAAGGTCCCCATTACAACCTGAGACAAATGCAGTAGGCCCGTGGGTTCAGGGCTCTTATTTTGCCCTTCTCTGTGGATGGAGATACTCAGATTTGTGAATGACTCTCAAGTTCAGCATAAAAATGTTTATTTGGAAAATGCTTGTTGAAAGAATGAAGGAAGCTCACTCAGCGGGTGAATTCCTGATGTGCCTTAAACGATCATTTCATTCTTTGGGAAGGGAAAGAAACCGTTGAGGGAGCTGATATTCTGATCCAATTCTGACCAAGACGGAGACGAATGCTGGAGAGATCCTGGGAACTTTGGCAGGAAGGCCCTCCTCCCCTACCTGGAAATAGGATTCAAAGTATTCAGAGACTAAAGGGCAATAGGCAGAGCTGAGTCAGCACAGCCCACATATGTGACTTTGCCATCAGGGTTGAGATGTCAAAAGCAACCATCTCAAAAGGGCATGAGCTTTGGCCATCTGGGCTGATCCTGCCATAGCCTGGATGGTTGCTTCCTGCTCTCCAGGAGGCCCTGCTACCGAGCGGGGCTCTGGTTTCCCTGGCTCATAGCCCTATTCAAACCCTGCCCCCTCTACCTGCAGGGTGGGGATTGCCCACCCCTCGTCAGGGTTTTGCTTAATCACAGGTGTTGGCACTGCTTTGGGCAGGATACAACACCCAGGGCCTAAAATTATGCTGGGAAACCTGCCCCAAGAAGGGTGGGAAGCTCTCCAGAATGAAATTCTGATGATGTAAATGCAAATGCTATTTCAATGACAAAGAAAAAAGGAAGCTGCCTTCTGTGGCCAACCAGCTTTTTTCAAAAAACGCCCCATCCCTGATGAATGTTAAAGGGCAGGCCCAGAACAGCCAGGGGAGGGCAGGGAGCAGAAGAGAGACGCTGAAGCAGCACAGCTTGGACCCCTGAGAAAGGGCAGCCGTGGTCACTCCCCTGGGCGAGGCAGCAATGACAACGGCCATTAAGAGAGTGAAGGCCAAACTACTCAACTCTCAAGCGTGCGTGTTCTCTACTACAGAAAATGACTAGAACTGGGGAGGACAGAATGCAGATGGTGAACAGGCAGGTGAAATCTGAGAGAAGTGAAGGTGTCTCACTGCCTTGGAGACTCTTCAAGGCCTCAGGAATGCTACCCATGGCTGGCAGAGGGGATGCTCAAGTTGTGGATATGATCTGTTAGGAATTGTGGGGAACAGAACAAGCACCGGGCAACCAGAATTTATTAAGAACCTCTTGTGTGCCAGGTTCTGTGTGTGTAAAGAAAAGCAAAAGCACTGCCTGCCCTCCCAGAGCTCCCAGTCTAATGGAGGAGACAAGTGGCAAGATTCAAGAGATACACAGTATAGGGTAAATGGAAGATGCTCTGAGAGGGGAACGAGATCCATAGCCGCTGGCAGACCCAGAAAACCCTCCTGGAATAGGTGGGATTTGAGTTGGATCTCGAAGGATGCCAGAGAAGACGGGAAGAGGGGACGAGGAGGCCAAGGCGAGGAGACATGTCCGAGAAACTTCAAGTAGACGAATCTTGCTGAAATACACGTGGGGTGAGGAATGGGCCAGCGGGCAAAGGGCTTTCAATGCCAAAGCAGCTTCTCTTGATCCTGGGGGTGGACTGAGGACAGACTGGAGGTGGGGAGACACGTCTCCAGTTGTCCGGTGGGGAGGGGGTCGGAGAGAAGGGGAATGGCACGATTCTGCCCACCAAGAGGGTCGCTCTCTGTATTAAACATTTCAACTTGGGTGCTCCTTTGGTTGTCCAAGCAGCCATCCCTGTCTTCTGTGTGTAAAAGCTTAGGAGAAGCCTCTGAGTTGGGGAAAGCTGTCAGAGACAAAGGCAGCAGATTCTGGAAGGGCCATTCAGGACTATTGTTCAAGTCTCCTAAGTGGGGTCTCTCCCATCAACCTCTCATCTCTCCAATCCGTCTTCCACATCTTGATTCCTAAAACCCCTCTCCTGGGGCTCCTCTGCGATTAAATAAAGCCCTCTGGTGGGTCCTGAGAGCCCGCCTCTTCCTCCTCCTCACCAGGCTTAGTGCCCACCCCCATCCTCTGTGGCCCTCCTGCTCTCTGCCTTCCAGCGACGGCCTGGCTTTCTCATCCTCCTGCAGGATTTGCCATCTCCTGGCTGCAGCGCCTTCCTCCTTCTCGGCCACCTTTCAGCGTCCTTGGCTTCTTTCAGAGTTTGCTCAAGGGCCGTCTCCTACAGTGATGCTCTCAGGCGATGCCTTTACGATTACACGTCTTTTGTACGTGCAGGTGTTGTTTCCCCCGATAGACGAGAAACCCCCCGAGGACAAGGACTGCTTCATCTCTGTATGAGCCTAGTGCGGTGCCAAGCCCTAAACCTCGTCATGGGTACTTGTTGAATGAAAGGGTGGGTGGATGCGGGAATCAGTGAATGGGTTACTCCCGCATCCCAGAAGGCCATGCAGCTCACCCATCCTAACCAGAGTTCCCAACTTGGGCTACAACCACTGGGCTCTTGGTCCAAAGACTGGAAGGGGGCTGGGCATGCCGAGCTAGACTTGGCAGTGGGGGAATCCATAGAAGACGCACCATCTCCCCGTTGGTCTCGTTTTGCTCCACACATTGCTTTGCTCACGTACTCTGCACTTTCTATTTCTAGCGTATCGCTAGGAAAAACAAACAGCAGCTCAGGGAGCGTGCTCCAACCTGCCCTGGCGTGCACATTGGACCCGGGGCCAAAACCAGGTTGGCACGCTTCCTCCTGCTTATCTTCAGGTTGGGACTCCAGCCACAAAGGACGGTTCAGAACAGATTAGAGCACACAAGGCTCCGGGGGTCACTGGGGCATTCGCTGGCAATGCTGATGGGGCCCTCTCCGTACTCCCCTCAGCCCGTCCTCTGGGGCCTCCGTGGACGTAGCTCCAGGGTCCATCAGATGTTAACAGTGGACAGTGTATGTTTGTAGGACTCTGCATGGTCCTGCCAGTCCTGGAACCAGAATCACAGAATCTGAACTTCAGAAGCAACCTCAGTGGCCACATAGTCTATCCCTTATCTGAGAGTACCAGACCAGCCTCTGCTTGAAGACTTCAAAGGCGGTGTAGACGGGATCCACTGCCTCTTTAGGCAATCTAGTCAACTTTTGGGACCCAAGAATCTGGCCCACCAGGTGAGAGCTTCCCTGGCATCGAGAATTATAGACTAAGGGGTGCTGGGTGATCAGGGCTGAGGGAGAAGACGCCTCCACCGGGGACACGCCAAAGCTGCTGACATTTCAGGTTCACAAAATGTCTTGAGAACTCGATAGAAAATTCATTCTTTGCCACAGAATTGAAGGATATTCAAGTTCGAAGGATCTGCTTAGAGGTTCTGGGCTCTAGTGCACCGTCTATACAGAATCTGCCAAGACTTGACGTTCCGTGGGATGAAGGTCTGTCCCGAATCGTTCCACTTCTGAACTTAGTGTTCAGAAGCTTCAGGAGGATGTTGCTGTGGCCCAGTTCACACCTGAACAAGAGTGATTGTTCCAGCATAACTGACAAGGGGCCATCCAGGAGGACTCCCCGACCTCCCAAAGAAGCCATTCTAGTATAAGAGAGCTCTCGTTATAAGGAACCTTCCCCTGGCATCCGGTTTAAATCAGAGTCTTTGCAACATCCACCTTTCCTCCTGCTTCTGCCCTCCCAGGGCCAAGCAGAAAACAGCTAGTCAACCTTTCACATGACAATCCTTAGACTACGTGGAGGTAGTTGCCACACTCTACCCAATTCCCTTCTTTTCCAGGCGAGCATCCTCAGTTCTTCCAACCAGTTCTCATATGACATGGACTCGAAGCCCTTCCCCATGCGGGCTTCCTTCCTCAGGAGTCTCGCCAGCAACAAAGTTCTTCCTCAAATGTGGTTTCTGGAACTGAAGCCCACTAAGACCCAGAGGTCTACATGTCTCTGTCTATATCTTTTTCTTTTTCTTTCTTTCTTTCTTCCTTTCTTTCTTTCTTTCCTTCTTCTTTCCTTCTTTCTTTCTTTCTCTTTCTTTCTTTCTTTCTTTTCTTTCTTTCTTTCTTTCTTTCTTTCTTNTTCCTTCCTTCCTTCCTTCCTTCCTTCCTTCCTTCCTTCCTTCCTTCCTTCCTTCCTTCCTTTCTTTCTTCCTTCCTTCCTTCCTTCTTTCCTTCCTTCCTTCCTTTCCTATCATTGAGAAATATTTTTGGCCTGGAAAAAAAAACAAAACAAAACAGAAGGAAATAGCAATTTGGAGTTAAAACCAAAGATATGTAAAGAGAGAAAAAATATTCTTGATGAGTTCGCATCATTAAGTCCAGATGAACTAGGTCCTAGGATTCTGAAAAACAAAAAACAGAGGTGATTATTGATCTTTAAGTTTTCATTGTGAATGGGAGAGATACTATAAGATCAGAAAGGGACAAATAGTGCCCTGATTTTTCAAACAGGGAGAGAAAGTCAAATCTATAAATCCATCTATAAACTAAACTGAAATTTCCTGGCAAAACTTAAGATGTATTATTGAAATAATGACTTTAGGAAGGTATAAAAACTAGCATGGCTTGACCAAGAACAGGTAATATCACATTAATCCATTTTCTTTTCTTTGTTTTCCTTTCTTTTTTCTTTCTTTCTTTCTTTCTTTCTTTCTTTCTTTCTTT
>NC_058133.1:520309329-520320911 GCF_016433145.1 Gracilinanus agilis
AGGCTCCCCTGCTCTCCCCCCCCCCTTGTTTCTGGTTCTGCCCTCTGGGCCAGCCTCTCTCGCGTGGCAGCCCATTACGAAGTTGAACGAGGCTCTCGTGTGGCCTCCACGTCTCCGTGGTCTCCCCCTTCCTGGGCCTCGACTTGCTCTCGGGAGGCAGAGCCCTCCCCCGCTCCACACTCCTCCGTGGTCCAGCTTCCCAGAGTCCCTCCTGAGACGTCGTGTCCAGAAGGGGCCGGCCCGGCCTCCCGCTGGCCTGCTTGGATGCCCCGTCATGCTGCCGACTCCGCTGGGCCGAGGCCACCTGTGGGCGGGTTAATCTAGGCCACGTCCACGCAGACCCAGCTGGGCCACCTTCTGACCCCCTGAGCCTCCATCTTCTCACTGATAAAATGGGGAGAAGCACACGCATACAGGAAGACATGACTGCGTCGCAGGGTCCGAGGGGGAACGCTGCCTCTGTTTCCCTTTCTCGGGCCGTGCTTGCGCTATGCTTGTTGTAGCTAAACAGCACCAAGAGGGCGAATCGGACCGGGGAGAAGAACTAGCTGGCTCACGCCCGGGATGTAGGGACTGGGTTCGAGAAGAGCTCTTGGGCCTGGAGGGCGGAAGGTTGCCTTTTCTCACCAGTCTAGAGCCTTAGAGGAGCACCGGGCGGAGCCATGGGACGGCCCAAAGAGTGGTCTCTGAGTCCCGTCTAGAGGAGAGCACTGTTCTGCTCTGTTCTGCTCTGTTCTAGGTGTTGGGTTTCGTTCTGGGAGACCTGGATTCAAGTCCCGCCTCTTCTGTTTGCCAGCTGTGTAACTTGGAGCGAGTCATTCTGGGACTCGGTTTACTCAGGCCTGGAATCTGAGGACCCAAGTTCCAATTTGACCTCAGACACGTCCTAGCTGGTTGACCCTGGGCAAGTCGCGTAGCCCTATTTGCCTCCGTTTCCTCATCTGTAAAATGGGCTGGAGAAGAAAATGGCCAACATTCTAGTATCTTTGCCAAGAAGCTCCAAAATGGAGTCACAAAGAGTCGGACATGCCGGAAACGACTGAAAAGAGGCAAAAGGCGGAAGTGGGAGGGCTGGCCCGGATGATCCCGAAGGGCCCTCCGGCTGCAGGGGCCCAGCTCCAGCTTCAATTCGCCTTCCATTTAGTGAGCTCCTCCTGTCAACGGAGGGAAAGTCTGGATGAGATTCAGGCCCTATTTCCATGCAGCCTCCGCTCTGGCGAGGTCGGCACAAGGAAAAGGCCAAGTGGAGGAAAAGGGAATTGTGGCTACAGAAGGATCCAGATCAGGAAGGAAGGCTGCCAGGAGGAGGTGGCGTCTGAGTGAGGCTTTAAACGCTGGGTAGGAATGTAAGGGGGGAGGGGGGCACCGGTGGTCTGGAATTGGGACATAGGATCGTAAAGGCCTGGAGGTCGGAAATCCCTGGGTGTATGCGAGGACAAGGAAGAGTCCAGGTTGGCCAAACCTAAGCATAGACAGTGTCGGGGAGGCGGAGCAAGGAAGGCCGGAAAAAAGAGGACCTGAATGCCAGGAAAATGGGCGTGAGCTCTCTGCTGGGGAGGAAGCCCTGGGAGGAGAGAGCAAAGGAGAGCCGGCACGGGGAGAGGCGGGGGGAACCCATGGTGTGCCGGGGCTGCTCAGGCTCCACGAAGAAGTTTGGCTCTTCGAAGGGTATTGAAAAGCGTCTCCAAAAATAGAGCCCAGCAGCCTGTGCGAACCAGCAGGAGGAGGCTCCGAGGCTCCGGATCTTCCACTTCATGGTCCGGACCTCCTGGCAGCCTCCCTCCACCACCCTCGCCCCCTTTCCCATCCCCTTTGGCTCTGCCTCCTCCGGCGTCTGGGACCGGGCCTCCTCCGCCTCGCTGGCTGCCGCCTGGGCTGCCTCCTCCGCCTCAGCTGCCTCCTGCCTTGGCCCCTCTTCCCTCCCTCCACCTCCCTCTCACTAGCTGCCCTGCCACCGCTCCCCAGGGTGCTGATCTCAGTTTCCCCCTCAGCGCACGGCCCAGGGCTATCACTTCATTACTCTTCTGCTGGAAAAGCTGCCCAGGAGCCCAGATTTAGAGCGGGACAGGGCTGTAAAGACCATTCTTTGTCTCATAGAGGTGGCAACAGAAACAACATGACATGCCCAGGGTCACTCAGCATCAAAGGCAAGATTTGAACCCGGGTCTTCCAGCCTAAAGCTTGATCCACTAGGCTGCCCTCTCCCGTCTGCTGGCCTGGCCTATCACTTCCAGAATAAAGCATGAACTCTGGATTCTAGCATTCAGGGCCCTCCTGTCCCGTTCAGCCTCAGCTGCTGCTCCTCCCTCGTTCTCCGGGAAGCCATCCCCATCCCTGCCATGCACTGGCACTCGTGCCACCCACATCCCCCCCTCCATATCTAGAATGGACTCCCCAGCAGCGTCTCGGGCTCCACTTCTTCTCTCGAATCCTTTCCTGACGGTACCAAGAAGGCCTGGGTTCAAGTCCTGAGTCTCTATTTGCCAGTTGTGTAATGTGGAGCAAATCATTGTGGGACTCAGTTTACCCAATGGGAGCTTTGTGGGGCAGTAGATAGAGTACTAGGCCTGGAATCTGGAGGACCTGAGTGCAAATTTGGCCTCAGACACTTGCCACGTGGCCCTGGGCAAGTCACTTTACCTCTGTTGGCTTCCGTTTCCTCATCTGTAAAATGGGAATAATAGCATCTACCTCACAGGGCTATTTTAAGAATCAAGTGAAATACAACTTGCAAAGCGCTTACACAGGCCCTGGCACCTATGGGAATGCTTCTCCCTCTCCAGTGCCACCCTCATTCTGGCCTTATTCTTCCTCCATCCTCTCCCTGCCCACTGAGCTCCTGGCTGTTACCTCACGGCCCAGGCTATTGATGGACTTCCCAAGGAGCAAGACAACTTCTGGGCTCCATCCCAGCCCCCTCCGGCTCCTCCCTGGGACGGTCTTTACCTCCCCAAAGTCTACGGGACAAGGTGAAGGGGGAGCAGGTGTGTGGCTGCAGGCGTGTTTGCCTGGACTCCATGCGTGTGGTATCACGTGTTGGTGAATGCGTGTGTGTGTGTGCTTTAAGGAAACAGAAGCGTGCTCTGCCCTCCTCCATCCTCGCTCCCCGTAGCCTCCACCCCTCTTTAGGGTCCTTCCGTTGGGCCCGTTTGTAGGTGCATCCCGGGCTCCCCGGCCGGCCCCCCAGGCCCCCCTTGGCTTTCCGCAGCCAGAGTCTTCTTGGTTTCGGGGTTTTCTGGAATGCCTTGAGCTGAGCATCCCAGCATTTCCCCGAGAGCTCGGCTCGGCTTGGCTCGGCTCGGCAGGGCGCGCCCTTTCGAGGTGGTTTGGGGAACGTCGCCGAAGGTCCGCAGGGTGCTCTCCCTCCCAGAGCCTGCGCCGCCTTCTCTCCTGTGCGCCACTCCTCGAGCCCATCCCTCAGCAGGTGCTCGGCTCCTTCCTTGTTCATTCTCGTTCTAGGCTCCTCTAGGCCATGAGGATCCCTTCTAATGCTGCCTCCATCACCACAATGGCAGCAGGGAAGTCCGAGGGCCCATTGAGCCCCAGCTCTTCCCAAAGGACCGTTATGTAGACCGAGGAGACCGTCTAGCTACAAGTTGGCCAGTGATACACATGCATCCCTGTGCGTGTCCCACACACGTGTGCACATACACCCCCCCACGCCGGGGTCCAGCACCTACCAAGGCCGTTGAGTCCCGGGTTGGAGCCCCATGTGGGGCCCAGCACAGCCGGGCATGTCCGTATTGCGGGTGTCTGGAGGGCTTCGGCGTTGCATTTGGCACATGAGTCAATAGAGACGAGAACTCCAATGGCTCCCTGTCGCCCAGGCCCTGGCCTCCAGCTGCTCTAGCACTCGGCCTCTGGAGAACCTCTGGAGAACCCCGAGGTTCCTCCTCATCCCCCAGGGCCAGCGCATGGGGCCACCGTGTGGTCTAGGCCTTACATTCTACAAGGAAGAAACAGAGCTGCCATCTGCCCGCGGAGCAGAGGAAGGAGAATCCCGGAGCCAACTCGGGGCTTGGGGCAGCTGCTTTCCCCACTGGTGCCAGTAGGCAGCCCTCCCCAGGGCCAGGGTTGTGCCTCCTGCTTGGCCCTGCAGTGCCTGCCTGGGGGCACGTGCTTCAGAGTCCTCGCAGGTCTGCAGGTGGGAGGGCCCGGGTTCCGATCTGCCCTCAGAGACTTCCTAGCTGGGTGGCCCTGGTCAAGTCACGTCACCTTGCCTGGCTACTTCTTACCAGCACTCTTCTGCCTTGGGACTGAAATTCAGCTTTGATTCTAAGAGAGGAGGCAAGAGATTTTCCAAAATAGACTCCCTGGCGGAGCCGGCGCCAAGCGCAGGCAGGCTCTAGAACAGTGCCGAGCAGCACTTCCTCGTCTTTCTGGAGAGCGGCATTCTGGTTTCCTGTTTTGTGGTGTCTAAGGAAGCTGACTGCTGATGAGCTGCTCCTTAAGGTTCCCAGTGTCTGGTGCCAGGCGAGGCCCCTGAGGCCAGCCGTGTGAAGGAGCCCTGCGGGTGGCTGATCTCCCCGAGGCCGCCCCTGTCAAATAAGTAGGCCTTTGCCAATGCAAAGTGCTCTCCAGCCAGTGCTCTCCCAGCCCTCCTTGCAGCCCTTTAGGCCTAGGCTGGGGGGTGGGGGGAGAGGCCGCCCCCTCCCAAAGCAGCCCATGATCCTTTGGGCCAACCCCACTCACTAATCTCATCCACTAAGACTCTCACTTGAGCCCTCTCCCCTGGCCTCGAGGCCTCCCCGCTCTTCCTCCGAGCCCAAGTTTGGAGAATGGGCCCGACGTAGCCGTGGGAAGGCTTCCTGGGGGTTTCTGGGAGAGCTGTTGCCCAACCCACCCCTGCACAGTCAGCCACAAGAGTAGGGAATGGAATAGAACGTGGCCCAGCACCGCCGGCATCCACAGATGGAAGGCCAGCCTACCGTGGGCCTGTTGCCCGGGGTAGGGGGGGGGGCTCGCCATCATTCCGTCAGTCAGGTCCATTATTGTCTGCTTTGCCAGTCTGGAGGAAGCCCCGATCCGCTCTCCACACCAGGGTGGGTTTTCCTACTGGGGATTTCGCCAGAGGAAAACGGTCCATCCCCCCAGAGGGCACACATCAGGCACCGGTAAAGCCCCCACTACGTGTCGGGCCCTGTGCTAGCCAAAGCAAAGGGAAGAATGAGCGGGAGCCAGCCCCCAGCTGATGGAGGTGACGCTGGGGAGGAAGCCTGGGCCGCTGCCTGGGGGCACTCTGGGCATCAGCTCTGGGGCAGATTCTTTAGCTGCAGATGAAACTGGCTGAATGACGGCCGTTTGTGCTCGAGCGATAAACGTCAGGGGCCCCCAGGAACAGCGGGATGAGCCCCAACTTTGGTCAGAGGAATAGAGTTCAAATCCTGCCTCGGTCTCCTCCCCAAACCTCCTTCGCCTCCGTCTCCTCACTGGGAGAAAGCATCTTGTGGCTTCTCCTCTCTAGCCCTAATCCGGTAGGCCTAGACAGGGTGAGCCCGTCTCGGAAGCTTGGAGAGGCGAACAAAGCAGCCCTTCGAGAGCCCAGGCCTGGGGGAGCCACTCGCATTCTGCAGGGGTGCCAGGGAGCCACGCGCCAGCCCAAGCCGGCCACGTCCTTTGCCCTTTCCCCAGACCCAGGAAGGAATGGCCTTGGCTGCCTTGACGGACGAGGGCAGGGCAGATAATTCCGTGATGGATGTGGGCTGTGAAGGCACGGCGGCATGGCGGCATGGCGGCACGGCGCGCCGCTCTCAGGCTGCAGCTGGTTAATGGCTCTTCTTCCCACCCAGGCCCCCAACGGGAGGCCCTGGAGGGATCCTCAACAAATCACCCCAGCTTTGTTCACTAAATACAATGGACCTTCAGGGCTGCGGGCGGGCTGCTCCTGGCAGGGAGGCTGGTGCCCGCTCTCTTTGGGGCTGCCTTCTCCTCGCTGATCTGAGGCCCGGGAGGAGCTGGAGCAGCCTGTCTCCGAGGTCCGGCTCAGCCCGCAGGGCCTGGAGCTGCCGTGGTCCCTCGGCATCCCATCCGCAGTTAGTCGCTAGCTTTGATTTTAAATTCGGCTGCATTTCAGGGAAATTGCTCGTCTGTGGCCTGGTGGGAGCAGATGGTCCATTTACAATCACGTGGATGTTGCCAAGCCCCATCTTTCGGTTTGATTTAGGAAAAACAAAACGGGAACGGAAGGAAGGCTTGCAAGAGCGTGGCCTGTGGGGGCCGTGGGTCTGTGGGACCTGCCCCAACCCCCCCATCGGGGAGCGAATGGGCCCCGAGAGAGGGCCCGGGCAGGACGGGCCTCTGGGGGTGACCCCGATTGCCCAGCTGCATTCTGAAAATCACCTGGGAAGGAGGGGGCGAAGCTCCCCAAGAGCGGATTCTGCAGCATCCGCCCAAGGAAGGTGCCCAGGTGGGGAACATTCGGCCCTCTCCTCCGCACCTGCGGTCCGTCGCTCCGCAGAGTGGGGTCCAGCCCCCGGCAGCTTAGGCTCTGCCAAAGGCGACCACGCTGGGGCCACGGCTAGGACGGGAGCTGACAGGACGGGGGACATCCAGAGGTGGACGGCCGGGACGGCCAAGGGCTGCAGGGTCGGCTCACGCGAGGCTCAGTGGAGGGCACCGAGGCGGCTGCTTTACTTGGCCCCAGAAGCCAGAGGCGTGATGGCTGCGGTGGGGGGACCACAAAGGAGCTCATCCTGGCTCAAGGTCGGAGAAACTCTGCCCGTCGGTGGTCCAGCAGTAGATCGGGCTGCCTGCAGAGGGGGTGCCCCATCCCTGGACGTCTTCAGGCAGAGGCCGTTTGTTGGGAGTTTTACGGTGAAGATTCCTTCAGGGACAGATTGGCAGGCTCAGGTGGGTGGCCGCGGAGGGCCCTGCCCACTCTTCAGTCCCGCCATGGTGCCCCCCGAGGGGCCCTGAACAAGTCATTTAAGACGAGTGGAGAGGCCTGGCGGGGAAGTCTGGGAACTGGGCGTCAGGCTCCTCGGCAGAGCTTGGGCAAAGTGGGCTCCCCGCCATTCCCGATGCCCCCGAGAGCTCCCTCTTCGGAGAAACCCGGAGGGACGCGGCGCCCCCTCCTGACGGCTCCCTACCAGCGAGGACTCGGCTCCCGGAGGCTCTCCTGGCTGGGCCTCGCCTCCAAGCTTAGGCTCTCCCCACACCCCGGCACCAGCCCTGCCCCGGCCCTCTCAGAGCCGGCGCCATCTCTCCAGCACCTGTAACTCATTGCGCCTTTGCCTAGCTTCCGACGTCAGAGGATGAATGCAAACACACGCCCTCCGCAGCGGAAGGGAGAATGGAACCCGGGGAAGGCGGCCGGGCAAGCGCCAGCGGGAAAAGGAAGGCTGAGGGCCCTTCGCCAGGCCGACCCTTCTCCGCTGCCCCCCTCCAGGGAACGCGCCGGCCCGCCTGCCGCCTCTCCAATCTCGGCTCCATCTCTGCGCTCAGCGGGCTCCAGGCAATTGCTTTTCCCATTCCCCTAAGCAAGGCTAGACGAAGCACAAGACAGAAACTTCATTAGAGTCTGTGCAGACACACTCCCCGCGTCCACACAGCAAGACACCAAACAGCTTGGAGTAGAGGAGGAAGCCTGGCGCCCCCCCCCCCAGCCCCGGCCCTGCACACACTCACACACACACACACACTCGCCCCACAGGATAACCCCAGAAGAGCAGCGGAGCGTCCCCATCCCCATCCTGTGTCCAGGCCGGCGGCCTCGGAAGCCCCTCACACTAACGAGTGGCTCCCGGATCGCCCTTTTTGTGGGAATCGGAGTAGAAGAGAGGAGGAATGAGGAGAAGGAAGCCGAGAAAGGAGGCTCACCTCGGCGTGCCCGCCTCGGCCCTGCTTCCAAGGCCCCCCAGCCCAAGCCAGAGAGCGGCCCGACGCGATCGGGCCGGACGAGATCGGGTCTGGGATTGAGTTTTGGCTTGGAATCGCCCAAAAGGAAGATGCTCGGTTCCGGCTTGAGAGGCTGTGGTGCTCCGTTAGATGGGCTCAGAGGCCTGCTGGGAGCTCCTTGGACGGGCCGTCCAGGCCGTGAGAGTTTCTCCCTCCATCCCTCTGCCCAGCCCCAGACAAAGACCTCCCGGGTTTGTGCTGAGAGCAGCAAATAGGAGCCGGGACCTTTCATCCTAGCAGAGAGTCGGTGGCAGCTGGGAAAGTGAGGCATCTCGTCAAGTAGGTAAATGCCAGATTGAGCATCCGGGAGACTCGGAGTCCAACCTCGGACACTTAACTCGGGGACCCCCAGGACGTCATTGAGCCTCTCTGGGACTCGGTTTCCTCATCTGTAGATGATGGGGTTGGGCAAGGCGCCTAAACCATGTCTAAAGCTCTTCTCCCTTCTAAATCTATGACCCCACAAAGACTGAGGCCCTAGAATAGAACAGAAACATGGTCGGCCATCTGGCAGCCAGAAGGAGTTTGCTGCTGGCTCCTTCCAAAGTGGGCTTGCAGCTCCAGACCCCCTTTCTCACTCAGTGAATGGAGTCCTGCCGAGGTCCTCTCTCAGGAGCCTCCCCTCATTTATACCTCCCTGAGATGGTGATGTGGTTGTAGGTTCTCAAAAGCTTGGCCCCTGGAGCTCTGGCAGGGCCCCCCAAGGGACAACGGAACTAGGTGAGAAAATGGGCAGGGATGACCAGAGAGAGAAACAGCCAATGTCAGAGAGGTCAGGGGAGATTGACGCCCTGGGGCACTGTTGGTTCAGCTGCAAATTCATATAGACATTCTAGAAACAATTCCAAATTCTGCAAATAAGTGACAAGACCCTCTATATAAGTGATGGCAAACCTTTTAGAGACCGAGTGCCCAAAGTGCAGCCCTCATGCCGCATGTGAGCCCTTTGCCCTTCTCCAGACAGGGGAGGGAGGAAGTGCTCCCATTTGGCTGCTGGGCAGAGGGGTGGGTGATGAGACAAATGTCCTCAGGAGAGTGTGGAGAGGGGAAGGGGAGCGGCCCCCTCCGGCATGCGGGCCATAGGTTCACCAGCATGGCTCTATCTCCTCTGACCAACATCTCACAATAAGCGCACTTCCCAAGGAGTTCGTGGATGAGAAGAAGGTCCTCCTCTCCACCCAAACGTTGATAGTAACCCTTCCACATAGTGTTGATTCAATCCATTAACTTTTTTAGACACGACTACAGTTGAATATTACAACAAAAACAATAGCTAGTTGTGAGTGTGTCGAGATGACTGCAGGCCTTCACTCCTTCATTCCTGCGCACAAAAGCCAGCATTACAATGAAGAGTATTCACTGACCCCCTCTAAGAGAGAGGACCCCGAACACCACCGCTGCAAGACGGCCATCATTCTCATAAACTTCTCTGATGTAATGGCGCCTCCTTTCTTGGGATGGCTCGAGTTCACCGAGTCTGGCCGATCCATTTCTTCAGGCTCCTCTATTGCCTTTCTATCAGGCAGTGACTTTTCCGACAAAGACAGCTTATCTGATGAAAGAAAGCCGTTCTCTGGGGAGTCTCCCTCAAATGCAGTGATTCGAATTCCTTCCTCCTAAGGACAGGCCCTTGTTCAGCACACATTTCATATTTCCATGTCTCACAATCAGAACAGGGTGCTTCAGCCACTGGATAGCCAAACCCACGAGAAGGTCCCCACTTCATCCTATGAACCCAGCCTTCTCCTTCTGAGCCAAAACAAGGATAAGATCTCCTAGCTCAAGTCCTGGCTCCTGGTCACCTTTGCCATGCAATGACCATATCAATATGAACACCCAGAACAATTTTCCTTCCATTATTCTAGCCACCTGTAGGGTTGGCTCATTCCCCATGACCTAGGAATTCCAGGTGAATGGGTCGAATTGGCTGAGCCATTCCAGGTCCTATCTGATAAATTATTTTTTTTTTTAAATAAACCCTCACCTTCCATATCGGAGTCAATACCGTGTATTGGCTCCTAGGCACAAGAGTGGTTAGGCAATGGGGGTCAAGTGACTTTCCCAGGGTCACACAGTTGGAAAGTGTCTGAGGCCAGATTTGAACTCAGGACCTCCCATCTCTAGGCCTGGTTCTCAATCCACTGAGCTACCCAGCTGCCCCCTATCTGATAAATTCTTTTTTTTTATTTTTTTTTTATTTTTTAGCATTTATTAATAATCATTTTTAACATGATTACATGTTTCATGCTCCTATTTTCCCCTTCACCCCCCGCACTCCCCCCACCCATGGCCGACGCACTTTTCCACTGGTTATGTCATGTGTCCTTGATCAAGACCAATTTCCCAATTGTTGGTGGTTGCATTGGTGTGGTAGTTTTGAGTCCACACCCTCAATCATGTCCGCCCCGACCCATGCGTTCAAGCAGTTGCTTTTCTTATATGTTTCCTCTCCTGCAGTCCTTCCTCTGAATGTGGGTAGCATTCTTTACCATAAATCCCTCAGAATTGTCCTGGGTCATTGCATTGCTGCTGGTACAGAAGCCCATTACATTCAATTTTACCATAGTATATCAGTCTCTGTGTACAATGTTCTTCTGGCTCTGCTCCTTTCGCTCTGCATCAGATCCCGGAGGTCTCTCCAGTTCTCCTGGAACTTCTCCAGTTTATTATTCCTTTTAGCACAATAGTATTCCATCACCCGCATATACCACAGTTTGTTCAGCCATTCCCCAATTGAAGGACATACCCTCCTTTTCCAGTTTTTTGCCACCACAAAAAGCGCAGCTATAAATATTTTTGTACAAGTCTGTTTATCTATGATCTCTTTGGGGTACAAACCCAGCAATGGTATGGCTGGGTCAAAGGGCAGGCATTCTTTTATAGCCCTTTGAGCATGATTCCAAATTGCCAGCCAGAATGGCTGGATCAGTTCACAACTCCACCAGCAATGTATTAATGTCCCAATTTTGCCACATCCCCTCCAACATTCATTACTCTCCCCTTCTTTCATTTTTGCCAATCTGCTAGGTGTGAGGTGATACCTCAGAGTTGTTTTGATTTGCATTTCTCTAATTATTAGAGATTTGGAACACTTTCTCATGTGCTTATTGATACTTTTGATTTCTTTACCTGAAAATTGCCTATTCATGTCTCTTGCCCATTTATCAATTGGGGAATGGCTTGATTTTTTTTACAATTGCTTTAACTCCTTGTATATTTGAGTGATTAGACCCCTGTCAGAGTTTTTCGTTATAAAGATTTTTTCCCAATTTGTTGTTTCCCTCCTGATTTTGACTACATTGTTTTTGTTTGTACAAAAGCTTTTTAGTTTAATATAATCAAAACCATTTAATTTACATTTTGTAATTTTCTCTAACTCTTGCTTGGTTTTAAAGTCTTTCCTTTCCCAGAGATCTGACAAGTATACTATTCTGTGTTCACTTAACTTATTTATAGTTTCCCTCTTTATATTCAAGTCATTCACCCATTCTGAATTTATCTTGGTGTAGGGTGTGAGATGTTGATCTAGACCTAATCTCTCCCATATTGTTTTCCAAATTTCCCAGCAGTTTTTGTCAAATAGTGGATTCATGTCCCAAAAGTTGGGCTCTTTGGGTTTATCATACACTGTCTTGCTGATGTCATTTACCCCAAGTCTATTCCACTGAACCTCCTCTCTGTCTCTT